>NW_017305661.1:347803-352614 GCF_001594115.1 Trachymyrmex septentrionalis
GAGAGAGAGAGAGAGAGAGAGAGAGAGAGAGAGAGAGAGAGAGAGAGAGAGAATATATAGTTATTTTTAATATTAGTTGCTGTTATGTCTGTGATTATAAATATTTCGTTCTTTATCGATAAAAAATCTAAGAACATGAAATTGACGTTCTCGATTTGATTCGTAATATTATGCACAATTATTAAGCAGCTCCTATTAATATTATTTAATTATATTTTACAATATTATTAAGACTTGCTCTGGATAATTCAATATAACTTTCGATCAAATCGTGCACGATAAATTGTATAAAATAATTTAGTTAATTTTTATTGTGAGTTTAGTCTGATTTTGATCTCATCTAATTAGTGACGTGCGTATAGATTGTGTTCAAAAGTATTTGTAATAAGAACTAGTCAACAATTTATTACATCAAACTAACAATAAGATTTATTATAAATTCTGTACATTTCTAGAGCACTTCTTTAACTTAAATAACTATCATTCTACGTTTGATAATCGAATGAGGGAGAAAAGAATGCATTTAATTAGTTTTTTAGAAGATAGATGTAATCAGAAGTGACCATTCAATTTTCGCTATTCAGCATCAGTGATTTTGATAATATATATTATTTATATCATTAAAATTGAACGTCGAGCGTCATAAATTGGCATCCTATTAAGCAATAATATTTACAGACAAACTAATATTTTATAAGTTGCACTGTATATTTCAAAGAACTTTTGATTGCCACAATATCCTGCATAAACTCTCGATATTGCCTCCAGATGATCAATAATATTGTATAATCAAATGTTAATAATATTGATCCTCTATAGAATAAGCTGCTTCAAGTTAAAATGATCAATTATCATGGTGGAATAAACGATTAAACATTGGCGAATTGTTAAAAGATATATTAGAAACATCGCTGTGTTTAAATTAGGCTTGAGATCAATAAGTCCATTGACTTATGCCAGCGACTCGACAATAGCGGTGTGGACTTACAGAGTAATCACGACTGTCATTTAAATGAATTTTTATCGTGATAAAAGAGATTGCGAACCGGCACTTCAGATCGTGCGATAGGCCTAACGACAGTTCGTTAAAAGCCGCCGGGGTATATCGGGGGCGTCGATCTCTCCGTAGCGAAGACATAATCGATCGATCGTGTGTACCCTGCCGGCAAGTGTATATCGTTAATGTTAATAGCTAGATCGATACAATTTTTTAACGACTTTCTGACAACATCGAAAAAGCTATTTGCCGCGAACGTAGCGCTATTATGCCAAATTGATCGATCAATAAAGACTTAATTAAGAATTTGCAATTGTTACCTATCGTTATCTCATCTTAAAAGAATATAATATCAAGTAATCAGAATAGAAACTCACATTTTGAGAAGTGAACGGCTAAGTAATCACTCTTTAACTCGAGGGAAACTGAAATACTTATTATTGAAACTACGATTATTCACACGTGAAGCTTGACTTGAAATTCAAAATAAATCTTTAAGGCCCGACTTGCACCAACGTTACTTTGATTTATTTTGATTTTAAGCGAGCCTCAACTCTTTCTGTCTCTGTCTCTTTTTCAGCTTTGAAATGAGACAGATAGAGTTTTAACTTTCGCTAAAGTCAAGTAAAGTAGCGAGAGGTGTATCTTTTTCAAAGACAATGCCTCAGTGTTGACAATGGATTATATAATATATGTAATATATAATACTGCGAGTTTAATTTTTTCTTTTTTAATATTATGTAGGTATACGTCTTGTGTGTATATCTAGTTCGCGGCTGTTGCAACACGATTATCACGCATATTAACCTTCGCAAACATTTACCTCCTCAGAAATTGCACGCTACATGTTACAATAGCAAATAGCTCCTGATGAGATATTGCAAAATTGTTTCCACGTGCAGTTTCGCTTAGAATTGCACCGTTTCAAAGACAGCGTAATTACCATTACTCGCAACTGCGATAATAACCAACCAGCGTATGTCCTCTCATTGGGGCACACGGTGGGTCCCTTTCGACGTCGTTCTTTCGGGCGCGTATCTTTTTCACGATCGTGAGACAATGGATTCGTTTTATCAACCTGACCTAATCTGCACGCGTCACTCTTCAGATACGCTTTACATACTTTAGCTCGGCAGACTCTTTCCGCGTCTGTAATTACACGTCTCGCGTGGAGACATATAATCACAATCACGATACGCTCGGAATAATTCAAACGCATCACGAATTATTATCGCGATGGTCTAATATATATGTAGCGTCATACTGCTTGCTTCGTGTTGAATTATAATCAAACGTAAAAATTATTGAAACTTTATGCGAATCACACTACATATTATTTCTTTTTAATTGATATTTTTAATTGGTATTTATTTTTAATTGATACTTTTGATTTCTTGTTGTCATAATATAATGCTTTTTTATTGCTGCAAGATACCCATTGGACTAGTAATCATATTTTGATTTAATTTTTTTACATTATTGCTATCATTTTAATTCTACATTGTTTTAATTATTTTAGAATGATACAGAATAGTTGATTAATTTGATGATCCTACGGTTATGCCTTCTATACGTTTCAGAAATGCGAATTTTTCGTGTTGCAGTAGATATTATGCAACTTTTTAAATAAGTTATATTATAATCCTTTTGATTATGCGCAAATTTTGGAGATTCACCATTATCTATACTCTTAACGACAGGAAATGAGCCCGTAAAATAATTTCTCGCGACAAAAGGCAAGGAGCCTAAGCAAGATGAGAACCACAACGATTAATCATCGTTAATCATAATCACGTCAAAATAACTTGATAAACGTTCCTGCTAATGTGAAAATCTCGTATGAAATAGACGCGGCAATTTATTACGATGGGACGCTATTATCAAACTTGGGAGTTAAATCCCAGTCAGCCAAAATGCATAGGGAAGCAGGAAGAACACGCGGCGTAGCTGATACGCATAACGTTATCGCGTACCATTCGTAAGGATATCGCTGCCTTCCTGCTGCCTTCTGATAGCCATTTCATTCACCCTCCGTTTCTGTCCATTCCGCACCCACTAACGCTTTTCGATCTAGCAATTAACCCAAGTGCGGGATTCGCAAAAACGGATTTCCCGGAAGTGTGATGTTAAATTAACGTTTACTGATCTGATTGTCGAGCTGGTCATCTCGATCAGAAATTATGTAACTCGAAGAAATCGATTAAACGATCATCCACTGATGATAAATTCGCACCACGCTATTATTTTTCTAGTTAATATATATTGTGTGAAGGAAAACAAAATCGTAAACCTGCAAAAAATTATTAATAAATAACAAGGCCGATAATATAAGTAACGAGAAATATTACGACGATGTGCTTTTTTTTAAGTTTTTTTTAAGTATGTTGTAGTATCCATAGATAGAAGTGTGAAAATGTTACTGGCATATTGTTGAAGTATTTAATTTAGAAAATGTCACGAGCAAAAGGATAAACGATTACGATCGCTGTTTGTACTCATGAAAGATAACATTATTTTTCCGAATGCACGTAATCCGTATTCCTGCGAGACAGCTCAAAGACTACTTTCGCCCTCTTGAAGGATATATTACATCGGGCCGGATTTCGGACACGATCATTTACTCACAGAGAGCTGGAAGACTCGCGAGAACGGAAACGATAGTGAGAAAGGAAGAAAAGGAAGGCACGCGTGGTCAGATAAGAGCTTTCGATCGAAACTTGGATTTCGTACCAGCAATCGAAGGGTAATGCGGGATCGAGGTGGAATATATGTATGCTGCTAAACGAGTTTCACGAATGATGCACGTACATGCAATGCGTATCAATGTGTACATGCGACTATCGGAAGAAAGATAGATAGAAGAAAAATCCCCGTATTATAATAACTGATTCGATAACGAGTTCTTTCTTCGAACGCGGAACGATTGTGGCCGAATTGGTTGGATTTGTTTCGGAACGAAACCGCGCGTTCTCGAGCAACAGAGGAGGCTGAAAAAAAAAAAAAGAAAATACACAGAAGGGTAACTCGTGAAAGAGAAGGATATGAAGGAAGAAAAGGATTTGGTACTTCGCGCGCGCTCACGTCACTGTAAAGGAAGAGAAACGCGGCCGCTGCTCGAATACAGGCGGGCGGCGCAAAAATAAATCCTTTTTATTCAAACCCTCCGCGGAGCTGGATATATCCGACGCTCGATGCCACCCCTCGAGGATTAATCTGCCGCCCGTGAAGCGATAAAGCAGATTTGCGATCCACGTTCTCCGACTATTTCTATGGCGAGTCCCTAATGAGATTTGTTGTCGCTTTAAATCGCATATATACGACCAACCAAGCATCCGCTTTTTCAATCTTGGTTATTTCTGCAGCCACAGTTTGGTTATCGTCACATTTTTACTCAAATTGTTTTACGTCTTTCTAAAAAATAAAAGCAGAATGCTCGCAATTGTAACCAGTCTTCTTTATACTTTATTTTGTGAATAAGTTTTCTATACATGGATAAGTAATTTATATAGCTTTTTTATAGATCCATCTTGTTCAGCCTTGAATATATAATTATATGAATAATACAGAATGAATGATTTGACGTTATTGACGAAATCAGTTCCGTTTAGTTATGTTTAGCCACATTATGTAGAGTACGTATAGTTTTTTAGTCTATACATATATACATATATATATATATATTTAATTTAATTTAATTTAATTGAACGAGATGTTTTTGTTGTAAAATTGATTTACGCAAAAGAATAGCAGCGAAATAATTTATATGTACAGAGCGGGATTAGAGATAACAGCAAATTACGTTGAAGAGATGAAG
>NW_017305661.1:352714-355458 GCF_001594115.1 Trachymyrmex septentrionalis
ATTGTTCTTATTTTGTAATTAATACACAATTAAATTAAATTATATTTATATATTAAAGTCGATGTTAGATATTATATACTTCTGAAGTTTCTTTATGGATGTTTTCTTGAAAGAAACTACGCAGTTTGCGAGTTATCTCCGTGTCTCGATCGTTAAATCCCAACGTTTCGTAAACATTGCAGTTCATTTCATCAGGGCGAGATGCAACCTGATACTATTTACTAGATACTGTATGTTATATTATATATAGTACTGCAGATAATGCGCTTATTCGCGCGTTACGATGCTTTTATATTTCACCAACGATCACCTTCTTGGCGATCTAGTCTCCTAGTACGATCATTAGCACGCAAGATCGTGTAAACGAGTACTTGGCTTGCGCATATCAAGCGGCACGTACGTGTTCCTGTTTCATTGATCAGAGTTCATTGTGATGCTTCGTATACGGCCCTGATCCACTCGTGAGAATGATATTGGGTCGCCTACATATTCCCTCACAAATGGGCCTCTCTTTTTACTTGCATTCCGATTGTGATTCCGTATAACTGACGCGGTGTTCTTAATTAAAGTCCGTTCTAGATTGAAATTAAGCGAACATTACGTGTAATGATTTGGCAATGAGAAAGACTAGAAAATAGCGTATGAAAGCGAGACATGAGAATGTCATTCTATATAACGTCACTTTTAAAAATATGACACATTTGTAAGAACGACGCCATTTGCTGGATGTAATGAAATTTGTTTGTTGAGTTTAATAGAATTACATTCTATTTCAGAGTAGAGTTTTCGCGGTCGCGATATTTTAATCTGGAAGAGATGAATGAAGAAGCAAATAATTTTGTCGTCCCGTATATATTTTTATACGCATAAATTTTCTTAATACAGACAGTGAAATTAAAAAAAATTTCATATTTTCCAGTAAAATACGAAAGACCACTCGATTGAGTAAGTACTGGTAGCTATTACGTTGCTAATAGGAAGATTAATGATATTGTCACATTCGTTATTACCATGAAAATATCGTAGCACGTGCAGAAAAGTATTACTGAAACAGCTATTGCGTGTTCCTACGTGACGTCGCGTGAATGCAAAATGAAACCGCGATGCGAAAACGCTGAATCGGCGTCGAGTTTCGATCGCCACGTCCCGACACATTCGACGTGCCCATTCAGCGGGTGCGTTTCGCGATCCCCGTCACGGATCATAAATCGTCGCGATATCGACGTGTTGCTCTTCTAAGCGGAACACTCCTGAACGCTGCCACTGTTAATGTGCGTCTCGGTGGAATTCCGGAGCCTGTTCGTTATCCCGGCCCGTCCAAGGACGATGCGGATGATCAATGTGGGTCAATCGGGAGCATCAGGATTACCCTGACCCGGCTGCATTGCGAGCATTCGTCTTCTTAGGATCGGGCCCTCAATTGTAGCCACGTTGCAAATTGCAACGCTCGCCTGGTGCATCGCTTCCCTCCGCAATAGGTATGCGAATGCATAACGACCCAATCGTCTCGTAGCATTCTGGTGATTATTTAACAACGGCTCGCGATAAAGCGCCGCGCATTAAAGCGACAATGAGCACGATAGGAGTACTACAAACTGACTGGAGACGATAAACGTTGAAAGAAACAGATTGGACATGTAGCTCATTTCTTTGCCGTTGCAAATAAAATATACTGTGCGTGTGATACGAGTTCCTTATAATCTTCTAAATATTCAGATTAAATACAAAATTATACGATAAAACGCATAAATTTACAAAGTGCATTATATTTATTTTTAAATTATGAATAAAAAATAAAATTTTCCAAATGCATATAAACATTCGATGAATATATGTCTCGTTAAAATTTAACAATTTATACACTTCCGAACTATTTTTTTCAGTATTTAAACAAAAAAATCATTCAATTTGTACAAATATACTAAAAATAAGGCTTGAAATGAAATAAGTCTCAGAGACTCTTATAAATTTTCATACTGCCCTTGTAATATTCTTTGCAGTACGTCGTCGAACGCACGATTCTCTTGATTTTCTTTGCTATTCCGTGCTGTTTCATCAGTTTCATTAAAGTCACTTACGACGAATTTGCCGGATTGCGAGAGGACAAGTAACGGAGCTCGATGAATCACTGCTCGCTCCGACGGCATTTCCTCCCGCCGTTGCAAAATCAACATTTCCGCATCGCGTAGGCGTTATTGCAGTATTATATCGTCTCGAAACGCGGACCCGGCTCGGGCGTTAGGGCACTTTAATGAAGCTGTATGCGCGCCACGGCAACGGGCCACGGTAACACGAGTGACATTGGTCGGCACTGTATTCCAATTCCATTCGAACTTTATGGCCGGCCGCGATAGAACGGTCTCCTCCAGCCGCACGCAGAGAGTACGCCGTTGCTACGTGCATACGTGCATACGTGCATACGTGCATTGATGCAGCTGCGTTCTGCGCACGCCAGAGTAACGCTGGCTACTTACGGCACGTTCACGATGCCCGTTACATACGGTGGGGAATCTCTGCATCTACCTCTGAAGAAGCATGCATGAACATGTATCTTATACCATCGAGGCGGCCACCACGTGCATACGATACGAATCTCGTTTCCTGTATGGAACGGGTGAAATAATTGAATTACCTGTAATATCGACACACGTAAAGAGAAATTAAAACTTGAGATATAATAATCGGATACACTATGGTTATTATCTCTCGCAGCGACTCCGCTGATTTTACTAGGATATTAAAGG
>NW_017305661.1:355558-371880 GCF_001594115.1 Trachymyrmex septentrionalis
GATTATTATCTCTCGCAGCGACTCCGCTGATTTTACTAGGATATTAAAGGCATTAATCACAGAAACTTTAATGTAAATACATCTCTGAATTCTTTACAGTGAAATATCACTCTGAAGAATGAAAATTGAGCCAGTCTTGAAAAAGGGTGGGGCTCAACTTTTAATTTAAGGAGTGAGATCTCATTGTTCAGAATGAGATTAACTCTAAAAGTTTTAGAGAGTACTTGGCGCGATTTTATATCTATATAAATATATACAGGGTGTCTTGTTTAATAAAAGGAATTATAAATTCTAAACTCTTATTACAATTTACTATTATATAACGATATGCATTCTTCCAGATACAACAAATTGCAGAAATAAATTTTAGAGCTATATATTTTTCGTAGTTCTGATATAATAAGACCGCTTTTCTCATTTTAATTCTCTATTTAATGAAATAATATTCCGCGTAAGCGTCAGCTTGAACACAAATACAGACACTTGAACTTCGGCGTTCTTTTGGCATCGAAGGGTATCGGGACTCCCATATGGAGTACGTGTCAATACCATTCGCGGATCTCGCGCAGACGTTGCTAATGACTCACCAAATATGTCTTAATGCGTACACGCACGTCCGTTACCGCTAATAAGGCTCTCATGAATAGCGAACGCTATTGGATCATCGCTACCAGACATGCATTTGCAGCTGCGTGTGTGGTAGCATACGTGTGGTTGACAGAATATGGGTATCGATACAGCGTATGGTTTGCATACGCGTATATATCGACCTGCCAGATGTGTATACGTCTCTGTGCGTCATGCATACCTGCACACATCCTGGCGACATGGATATCACGACCAAATGAGGCATAAGACACCGATCGACTGTGAGAGTCCGTTGAGACAGTGTGTCAAGTAAGTTAACGCTATCAAATCGGGTAAATATAAATCGTTGTCAATTTTTATGCGTAAAACGATATTTGATGATATGTACTAAGATTATCCCCCTTAATGTCTAAAAGGAAATTTTATTGTACATTTATGATAGAATTTGCCTTGGTGATGTAAAACGTAGTGACGTAGAAACGGCAAATTCTTATTCGTGCTCCAGCCTCGAGCGTTATGCCTCGACATTATAGTCATAATGTTCCGAAACTAAACAAGAGTTGCGGGACTGTATACACCCTCGCCTCTATACGCTCTTCATCAGGTGCACCTGCGTCATAAATGTTTAAAGCCCGTTTCCGCGAGACTTGGCTCAAGAACAAGTCGCGGTGATAAAATTCCAGGGAACGATTAGCCGAGTCTGTAAATAAGCCTTGCTAAATAAGCAACTTCTAGAGACTAAGTCCGGAGTAGTCCGGCAGTAGAAATTCCAGAAATAGATCCGCGCTGCTTCTATACGCGGCTAGCGTCCGCGATGCACCTGCACGTACACGGGCTCTGTGTCGGCTGTTCAACTTAGAAATGCGGATACGTGGAAGCCGAGACCCTCTCCGCTTGTGCTTTCCACGCGCGCGCCGATCACGCGGTACACGCGAGAGGTGTGTTTCTACGCTTACATTGTAACGATTCACGTGCATGTGCGTGCGCAAGTTCGATGCAGCGAGATAAGCGAGATATATGCAAGTGCCTTATGATCGAAAGGGGGAGCGAGAGTATACGATATACACATATACAATAATCTCTGGATTTAATTGGGACTCACGGACAAGCTTTATTGCTATAAAATGTGATGATAATCATCTCGATCCTACAAGGATTCTGATCCACAATTTTTTTTTTTTTTATGTATTTTGTAGCGAGCACTGGAATCGCGCGTTTAACTAACATATGTATTGTAAATTTTTATTAACGCGTAAAATACATTCCTATCGATATATACATATCTGTAGCAATTTATAATACAATACTATACGATTTCAGAGCTCACTCTCAACGATAACGACCGCGCAGTCCGTAATTAATATCGCAGTAAATTAATTAAAAATTGATTAAAAGAAAAAAACCATATCGGAGCTCACTCTCTAATGTTCACGTAGTCTAACTTGCAGCAATAATTTTCGTGGGCGACAACACGTTACGTATATAACGGTGATGCACGTGCGGTAATAAAAATCCGTCGTTATGTCGTGGAGATCGCACGCGTAATTGCGACGATAACGACCGCGTGTTACGAGCGCTACTGGACGTACCACCGATGGAACGTTTGTCTTGTATTTTTGCAATTTGACACGTCGCGTCGACGGTAGATTTATCGACTAACCTAGAGTATTATTAAAATTTAAATCACTCTAGCGATGAACGATATTTGTGCGAGAGATAGGTGAACTGCGAGGAATTTTCGGAGATCTACTTTGCAGAATTGAGTTTTCATGGAGTGACGAGAGAAATTCACTTTAAATTATTTTAATTTTTATTGGAAAATTTGAAAGAGAGAGGAGAGAAAGAGACAAATATTTGTTACTTTTAAAAGATATTTCACTTAATTTATTACTTCAAAAGAATGATCGATATCGTCATTTTTGTATAATGAGCAATGCAAAAAATAGGAGGCAAAATAAAATCAACAGCTAATATTTTGCAAATAAGAAATTTATTTTCACGACGAGTGAATTCCTCTCTATTTATTTGAAATCGATGTGCCAAGTCGTGAAACTTTGAAGCGATAAACGTTTATTTAAGACTACATTTTCCATAAAATTTCCAGGTATTCAGAAGTTAATGTAAATAAATTGCTTAACGAGCTACCTCCGTATGAAGTATATAAAATGCAGTTGGCTTAAGAATCCTCTCCAAGTTTCGCCGTTATCGTTCCCCGCGGCACCCTCTCGGCAAGAGTAAAACCATAAAATTCTTTTGAACCTATGAAATGTAATTCGCGGGGGCGATTAACTGCTGAGGGACGCATTCTTTGACTATCTTTTGTCTGAATAGTTACTTCGTGTACGATGGTGTGTGCCAAGCGTGCATTAAGGATGATGAGTAACGATATTACGAACAGAGATAGGTCACGTCGAGAATAGCGAATGGTTGGTTCCTAAGAATGAAAAGTAAGCTCTCCATGCAGCAAAGTAATTGTATGCTCGCCCTTCTCGCCCGTTGGAAAGTGCTTTCAACGAATTTAAGGAACGATGGTAGTCCCTTATCGGTGTTTGCTCTACGAAATATTCACCTTTCTAAACGCCGGATAGCGCGATTTATAAGGTAATTCGTAACCTCCACCCGTTTCTCTTCAACTACTCTCTGCCGTCGATATTATCGATTATCAGGTACATGTGAGAACACAGAATAAAATCGTGACACGTGCAAAAATTTGTGACGTTATCAAATATTATTGATTTGCGCAACAATTCATAAATATTATTCAGCAAAATATTCGATAGATTTCATAGAAATATTCTCTAATATTTTAGAAAGTAAATTATTTTAATAAAAAGACAGTTGTCTTATTACCCTATTAAATTACACAAAAATTATTTGTACATTATATATATTATATTAATTATTAAAAATATGTGTAATTTTTTTGTAGAAATTTATATTGATCTTATATTCATAGTAATCAGTATAGTCATTTATATAATAAATGGTTGCGATTTTTATATAGACATTTTTTTATATCAAATTAGCAGATATCAAATCAAAAAGGTCACCATAAATATTTTGCTGGCCACAAAAAATCGCATCATTACTCCACACTTTATTACGAAGTTGTTATTCTTTTTCGTAGCGATTCAAGAGAAAATTTGTCCTTTCGCACATACCATTATCCTAAATAGGCGTTCACGCGTTAGTACGGATGTGCATATACCCCACGTTAACGATGGAAAACGAAACAAAAGTAACGAAGCTTTGTAATATATTGCCAGTAGTTGCGCTTAGGTATGCTTGCAGGTCGTTTTCTGGTCGCATGCATCGCTCAACGACTACCATTCACCATCAGTGTGACTTCTTTTTTTTTCTATTACTGCTGATACCATTCTAATTTTTATTAAACTCGTAAAACGTACAGCTGTGACACCTTAACGACATGACGAAACACATGATTCAACAACACGTCACAGTCGTAATATCATTTTATAGACGAGAGAATTTGAGAAAGAAAAAAGTAAACTTGGGATTTAAAAAATCATTTTGTCGAAAGTTAATCTAAAATTAATGTATACTATTTTAATTAAGAGAAGCCGCCCCAATTGCAGTCAGAATTAGACGTTGGAATTATATTTTTATATGGAATTATATTTTAAATATATTTATTTGAGATATGTACTGCGCGCCCATTACTATTGAATTTGCAATAAACGAAATGATAATAATCTTATTATTGTATTATTTTAATAATGTCAAATACTCATTATAATTTTAGAAAAACTTATTATGTACTCAAAACAAACATTTAAATTATAAAATTTAACGAAGAAGTGACTTTATGTAATAAGCAAATTGAGTTGGTTTTAATTTAATAATCTCGATTGAAAGAAATAATAAGCTTACTGGTATTCAAAATATATATTTTGAATAAATTTGATACTTGATAAACTTATGATAGATTTACGGATACATAAATTTCCGAAAAAATTGAAACAAGTAATATACAATAAATTATATTTGCATACAGTATGTACTTTTCCGTATATATTACCTGATATGTGTTTGAATAATATCGGCGCAAGGAGTCAGCCGAAGCGTAAAGAAAAAAGAGATCTAACGTCGTTTACGAAGTCGTCGTTTGATCGTCGCCAGTCCGTTGGCGGAGGATAAAATGATATAAACGGCGGGCAGGTGCCGTACATCCGCGCCCTCGAGTCTCTTTACTTGTTCTTGCCGTTTCTTCAAGGGAAAGAAAGCAGAGCGACGCGTCGCTCGAAGGGAGAAGTGCACGGTCGAAGGGAAGAAAGGCAAGAGGAACGACTGTGCCGTTCATTCTGATTGCGAGAGGGTTTGGAAGACTCGATTCGGATGGATAGAGGGCCGCGGTGATTCATCCCCTTTTCGCCTCGGCCCCCGCCACCTCCGCCCCTTTCCCGTTCACCCCCAAAGAATAAACGAATAAATCGCCGTTTCTTTATGCAAACTTGCATTTAATTCGGACCGAAATAGAAAGGCATTAATTTCGCATGCAAATACTACCAGACTACTACCAGGCAGCTTCCAGTGTTCGTATGCTCTCCACAGTTACGAAGGTGAGGGCGACAGAAGCGGGCGAGCGCAAGGAAGGGCAGCGCGAAAGAGAGTATAAAGCTCGAGGGCGAAGTTAAGAGAAGTGTGCGGTAGGGGAGGGTAAAGAACGGAACTGCCTCTCGGCAGCTCCGATGGGCGAGTCTTCCAGCTTCTAGTCAGGACTCGTAGTCGAGGTGGCTTTCACGGTATAATCAAGATGTTTGTTGATGTCGACGGCGAGGGCGGCTCCGGAGTTGCCGCGAGAGGGTGGAGGAAGCACAGAATGAAATAAACGTAAGAGCCGAAGCGAGAAACCACCAAGGGATGGAGGGAGAGGGCCACGGGGAGAGGAAGATAGGGAAGATGGAAGGCAAAGTTCGCGTAAAGGTCGCATAAACGTCGTGCTGATGGCGTGAGAGAGAAAGAGGGATGTTTCCGGACGAAACGAAAGTGTAACTTGAGGGAAAACGCGAATGTGAGAAGAGTTGGTAAACAGCGGGACACTGATCGCAACGGGCAATCATAATTGTAGTTACATATATATCTACCCGCATATTAAACACATTTAAAATTAATAATCACGAAGCGAAACAACTTTTTTTTTATCTGTCCACCTCCATGAGCATCTAATCCAATTTTAAATACAAAATTGCAAAACGTACTACAAGGTTTGTATGCTGATCAATCTGTATATATACGTAGTGTTAATAGGATAAATAATTGCGCAAGAATTACAGTCGATTGAAGTGGCCGCCTGGTCTGCTTGAAATAATGAAAGATGCCTGCCATACGCATATCGTTTCACTAGAATGAAGCTCGCGTTTAAACAGCGTGATGGAACTCTCGAGCAGATTGGGCGATCAGGTGAAATGCAACGCGTTTCTGTTAGCTATTATATACATTAATGCCGGGATTGAGTTGCACTAACAGTCTGGTTTAATTAACTCGGGACTCGGGATAGCGATTTATTCTCCCTTTCTAGATTGCAGATCTATCTACCTCTCGCACAAAACAAAAAGAGAATATCAAATTAGTTAACACACTAAGTGACGTTGATATAATCAATTTTAATATCCGATATTTTTTCCCTGTCGTTCCCAGTATTCAAATCTAGTTAAAATATTAAGTTTGTCCCGTCAGTTATTTTAATATTAAAACTGCATTTGTTAAAAGTTTTACAGGCTTAACACGCGTCAAAAGGTAGTTAGTGTTAAAAGTAGAAACATCTTGGGTAAAAATTGTTTTAAATGTTCTTTTAAATAATTTTCGAAAAATATTTTAACTTTTATTTTATCTATTATGAAGAAAGAAAACTCTCTAATTATGTCGTAAAACTTTGAATGATATTGTAAAAAATAAAAAGTCTTTTACGTCAATTATTATTTTATTCTGTACTGTCATTTTATTCTGTCATTGAATGTTTTACGTTAACCAAGAATTTTTCTTCTGTTACAGGTAAATGGCCAAAACTCTTTGAAACTCTTTTCCTCACGATATTCGTAATAGTTCACAAAGAATCTTGAGACTCTATTGGTAAGTAAAATAAATAATCAGGAACGCATAACTAAACTTTCATTTTTTTGGACCGAGGCGTGCACCGACTACGACGGCCGATTCGCTTGGCGATGCGTTAAAAATATACTAATTTTTCGTGCGGAAGTAAAACCGGTAGTAGCCTCGGTACGAATCTCAATCAACGACGACCGGTGCGATATGCATAATGCATGCCGTGGGGATCTACGTGCGTACTGTGGAAGAAACTCTATCTGTGTTCTCTTGTACATCCGGCGGTCGACTTTGGATGTGAATAGGACAACGTTTGTAAGAATAAATTGGACAGTCTAGTTGCATCTGATACGCGTGTATATACAGGTCGATCGTCGATAATAATTTATGAGCAATTTGTTATTCCAAGGATAAAAAGGAAGAAATATTTTTTTATATTTACGCGTATTTATATTTATATTTATATGTACGTATAGATGAAGAAATTTGTAAAAGAAAAACGAAACAAAAAAGTCTAAAGTCCATCGTTATTTTTTAACTCTTTAAAATTAATGAGGGAATAATTATCGCTTAACTGTCAATAATGCATCACATTGATACAATATTTACATCGATTAATTTAACATTAAACATTTGACATTAAACATTATCGTTTATTTGTCGCACATAAATATTTCTATCGGCAGAAGTTTAATCCCCGCTTAATCTCGCGTGTAGTGAAAAGTTTTAAGCCGTGATCAAGATCCGATGCCGTATCTTTTCACGTCAGATCACAGGGAAAGGAAGCCGCGCAAAGTCTTAAAGACGCTCACCAACGGAATGGTTTACGGCGTACCGGTAAGCACTGGGAGATAGCGCCTATTCCAGTGGTAGCGGTTTGTGTTCCGGAAGACGGTTTACGATCTCGGCAGCTGGAGGAGCTCTTTACGTACCAGGTGTTAGATCATACGGCTAGTGGGTGGAGTTAAAACGCGTATGTGATTTATGATCAGTTCTGCGTCTTCGATTAATTTCGCCAGGAAGAAGGAGAGAAGAGGAGGAGTTCAAGGCCATCCGAGTGGTCAGAGCCATAGTGTGCGTTGTAGTTTTACCCATCGTTTTCGTGTTCCCATCTACAGCTATCCAATCGTAGCGCGCTGTTCAGTTTTGCATATTTTTATTTCTTGACGTAGGATTTCATTACTCAATTTCACCGTCTCGATATCGGATTGTTTATGCTACGTTCATAAACACTTATTCAGCCTCGGCTATTCGGCTGTTTATTCCCGTCGAGAATCGAGGATTCATCCGTCCTCTGCGAAGAACGATGTTAAGTGCCATTTTCCGTTGTCTTTCTGCTATAGATATCCAAGTTAAGACGCTATACGGTGTCGTTATGAGCAATATAAAAATCCGGTACTTGTCGCCGTCGCTAGATATTTCTGTCTTCCGCGTAAGCGTTTTGCTCGTAAAAAGTTGAGAGAGACCTCGATGTTCGATATAAATTATAAATCTAAGATATGTGAAGATTTTTGGATCGAGACGCAATTTATTGCATCCCCCGATTTCCAGTCGTACGCAGAAAGAAGTACTTCTCCATCTATTTCTTTTTCGAAGTCCAAATTCTCGCAACGTCCGTCCCAATGTTGGGATTCAAGGAATATAATTTTCCTGCGGCCGATAGCGGACCGCTGACGGCGGACCTTTTCGAAATTTCACAGCTCATTATGTACCATAGGAATGCAGCAATATCTTCTTGCTCTGCTCGCGGGCGTTCTCCATCCCTTCCGCGATGGGCACGGGTGGTTCTTTTTAAAAGAATTTGATATTGAATTCTTCGCTCTTGGTTCGCTCAGGTGATGGAGAACGCGGCGACGGAAGGAGGTAAGCGCGCCGGGCAAATCGCCGGGGCGAGTCCGTGAGGAAGAGAGGAAAGAGGGGGTTGGGGGAGTGCATTATCTCTCGAACTTCGGGCACGGAATCCACCCTCTCACTTGAAGTTTCCATGCCGGCGACTGCGAGTCCGCGGTTCTCGCCGGGGCTTACCATCGGGGTACCGCGGAATTACGCCGTCGGATAATAACATTTTATGCCGATTTTAATACGCGACTTCGTCCTACCCCTTACCCCTCACCGTCTTGCCGAAGCTACCCCCCCCCCCCCCCCGTCGACCGATTACAGAATTTCGAATCGGTCGATATCATTCACTGCGATATCGTTCGCTCGTTCATTCGCCTTCGACGACGAATTCTTTCCGTTTTACGTTGTGCTTCTTTTTCTTTCCTTCTTTCGTACACCAATCATCGAGGATGCGATTTCTTTCCGAAAAATCGATCGAGTGTCGCCGATGTCGAGTTTCAGATCGAGATAACGCGATCTAGCGCGATAATCCGCTTCGATCCTCTCGCGATTTCGCTCGCGGTGGAAGAGCGAATTCGCCGCTTGCTTTCGATGCGCCCTCCTCTCGCGTTTTCCGCGTCATCGGCTTTAAAATGTGTAATAAATTGCCGTCGTAAATCTGCATACCGCTCGCGGACGTTAAGACGAGTATTAAATTCGTCGGGATTTACGCGCGCGTGGTGTAAAAAATTTCAGGACTGCTCGCGGCGAAAGGGACGCGAAAACGATCGCAGTACGAGCAATGACACGATTCACTCCTTGTTTTTTTCACGTCTTAACGGGGCTCTCTTAATGTTCGTGCATTTTTAATGACATGAATCGAATCTTAATTCGGAATTGCATTAACAGTAATCTTGCATTCTATTGCATCAATTCGCAGATAAGAAACGTTCATTTATTCTCATTCCGTCCATTGCCTCGCGATAACAATAATTACGTAACAATAATTACGATACGATGTGCATGTTATCATCATTCTTTCGGTGCACGCAAATGCTGTATAATTCTTAATACTTGTCAGTTCTCTGATAAATAATTAAATGTTTTTGTTATTATATTTATTATAATATTATTATTATTTTATATATCATATATGAAATGTAATGAAAGTTTTCTTATATGTCGTGTCTTGAATTTTTTTCATTAGAATTCTTAGTTAAATTGTACTTTGTCAATTAATGCATGCAGACAATTATCATTTCTTGTAAAAAATTTTATTGAACGTGATCTTTCCTGTTTGCTTTTGCAGATATGCTGTTTTTAAGATACAGATTTAAATTTTGTTACGAAACCTGATTTAAATTTGCGCAAATACAGTTAATTTTAAGTTTGTCGAAAAACGACCAAATGCAATTCTACGTAACCTTTACTAAAGCATCCGCAAACTTTGTGCACGGTGAGAACCACGTAGACGTTCTGCGCGGCCAACGAAATCCAAAGTTTCGCCATAAAAGCGAAAGTTGTGACCGCAGCTGATCTTTGATCGTGCGAGAAGAGATTTCCACGCCGTTACGTGCTCTCATCGCAAATCGCTAAAGGCCAAGGTGGTTAATGATGGCGGTTAATTAAATTGAATAATTGGACGTAAATGTTCTCGCGGATGGTGATATTGGCAGTTATTGTTTTCTCTCCTCTTCTCCCTTCATCTCACGTTCATTTACCTTGTCTCCCTTTCCCTGAGGCTTTTGGCTTCTCTCCCTGTTTAAATACCCCGATGATATACGTCGAGCTGTACGATCGCTCGCTATTTGCAATCGTATTGTCGCGGGAGATACGTCGTTTGCGGTTCGAGGCAGCGGCAGGAATAATCCGTAAAAATTTTTTACGAGTCCACAGATTTTTATCGCGAAATTAATTTCTGTCCGGAAAGCTTGCATCGCGTCGCCTCGTGTAAGCGCGTGAATAATTGCTTGTAGGTGGGATAAATCGCGCGGGGCGCGCGAGCGTGACATCCTCCGCCGATTTATGTGCAAATTCGACGATTACGCACGAAAGTTTCCGCATCCCGCATTGTTACTCCACGTGCGGCAACTCGCGCTTACAACGCGCTAGCAGGTGTAGCGAGAAACGTTTCGCTTCTCGGTATAGAATGATTATAAAGTTATAAACCGAAGGATTGTTCTAGACGACTTAACGACCAGCGAAATAAAGTTTCATACAGGAGAAACGCGGAGATTTGCTGCATCAAGGCATTATTAAGCTTTGCATATAAGTCTTATTTTCAGAATGAAACAGCGATTAGTTGCATAATATTCAAATAATCCTAAAATCCTAAATATATACCGCACATACATCTGTAATGTGTCATATAGATACTTGCGAATAATCGTTTGAAAAATATATTAATACTTTATTGCAAGTTTTTTTCAAACAAAGCTAGAAATTCAAGCTATTATTATAGCGTACATTTAATGTCACTATTTTTTAATTGAACTTTTATTAAGTATATTAATTCTAATTTATTAAATCGAATTGATTTGGCAAACAATATATTGAGATCTATCTTTATCTTTTCAAGACAATATTTGCGGTAGATACATTGTTGTATTCTTTAGCGAAAACTTGAGTAATTTATATGATCGTCTATCCGGATATTCCTTTAACGAAAACCGAGTGATAATGCATAAATTATTCTATCGTATATTCCCGATGATATTTTGCCCCGCGTCGTCTTCCTCCTTCGCCCCCCCCCCTCCCCCTCGCTCCCTTTATAATAATGTTCTATAGTGTTCATCGAGGTTTACGATCTTTCGCGATGTTTGATCGTATTACCGCGTAAGTTGCGGTCAGGGTCGGTGAGCAAACGAGTATCAGAGCACCGAGCGAGACACGTAAGATGCACCCGTAAAAATCTTTATGGCGCAAGATTTTCTTGCGTAACTAACTCGCACGGACCCTACGGCGTGTTTCCATAACGTATTTGCCTTGCGGTACTTCGCAAGCGACTACGTATTATTAAAAAACTTTACCTCCGAGCAATCAAACTAATTGCATGATTATGCACATGAATGAGCACACTTATTAGGCAACTTTCAGTATAATTCATTACTTCTCCGTCGTTTAGGGTGCAAGATTTTTACACAAGAAATCCTTTCTTTTCACGGTACAACGTTTGTAATTTACCGTAGCGCTGTTGCACCTCGCGTATTAAAACAAGAATTCTACGAGCCTTCCTGCTCAATTAATATGCATCCATAATTAAAATTTATATATTATACAAAATTATCAATTTTTTTATTATAATTTGTCAGATTTTCGTTATTTGCGATGAAACCTGAAAATAGTTTCATCTATAAGACTTACGGTACTTGTATTTGAAATTTCTGTATATAAAATATAATATTAAATGTCAAATGTGCCTGTTTCTTGATATTCCAGCTCATTATTTTTTCCCTGCTCGAGCAATCGTCTTTCAGATTATCTTAAATAATTTTATCCTTTTCTCTGTCACGATAATACCTTAATTCAATACATTCATGACAACCAATTTCTCTTTACAATTGCATCTCTTTGCCATGCGTTACCGCAAATCCAGCATTTGCAGAACAACCCGTAGACATATCCACCACGTATATACTCACTACATCAAGTTTCTCTCAGATTGCTCTGTCAGACCAAGCAACAATTCCACATACAGTTAATCGATCGAGCTGCATAATCGCGCACAAATGGTAGATATCAGAGGGCGTTATCATCTCACTTGCCTCGCGTTCTCTCAACGTCGTGGTGATGTTCATCGGGATTTTACGAGTGTCGGCGATCCTCGACCGGTATTACCTTGCGGAACGAGGAGTTGCGGTCAGGGCCGGAAACCGAGAGAGACCGCGTGCAGGACGTCGCCATAAAAATCTTTATGGACCGTAGAGATTCCCGCTCACGACGCACAGCGAGCGTATTACGTACATGGACATGTCGCGGCAAGTTTTACGCGGCTTGCGCGATAATGAAAGTAACGAGATCGTGTCTCAGATTGGAAATCGTTAACTGCGATCTCTCGCGGTCCATAGCGAGAGTTTGACGAAATACAATATATAAGTAGTCGCGCGTAAATACATAGAAACATTTTGAGTTTCGATAGGAGTCTTACACTTTGTGATAGAAAAGTGTTTAATATTTGACTGCACATAATTGCGTGGTAAAATAATTTAGTTAGGAGTTCTATTTTTACAGCTATTATACTACTATAATGTTAATAATAATTATTATATTTTATAGAGATCTACAAAAAAATATTATAATAAGGCATTGAAAATGACTATACATAACTAAATTATAATAATTGCAACAATTTTTTTCTCTCAGTGCATTAACAATTGTGGCAAGAATCGACGCATAGTTACTAGTTATTTGTTTTAATTTAAATTTGTAAGTAAATAATATTTTGAAATCGACATTTTGGTCGATAAAGAATTTTATGACATTACAAAATATTAGCATATTTATTAGTCTAGTAAGCTTTTATAAAATAATAAGATTTCAAAAGAGAATGATACACCAATTGTAATAATACATATGTATGGGAATTCCACAAACGTGTGTTAGTAAATCAGCACGTTTCTAATTGTATTATAATCTCAGTAGTGTTCTAGATAGATATCGCTCAGGGAAATAGTTACCGTCAACATTCGCTGAAGCTACGTTATCTAATCTTCGACATGGAAAATTGGAGCAACGTTTTATGAGCCGTCGTAATGAAATGTCTCGGACTTTCGCGATAGGGGCGGATTAAGAACGGTACAATTTAATATCGACAATTAATTCGCGTACGCGGAATTAAGTCGCGGCGAATGAAATGACTTCCTTGTGTTCGCGTAAAGCGCAACAAGTGAAGAGGAGACCGCACAGTTCGCGGAGTATGTGTGCATGTGCTACGTGTATACGTGAGGAATGAGACTCTCGTTTTTAGCCCCGGTCAGGTTTTAGTCTTAGCCACTAAGAAATTACAACCATATCGCTCTGTTAACATAATCCCTCTATTCAAAGTATAAATGAACCTGAATTTAATCCGCCACTTAGAGACACAACGAGTCTTATATCGAGGCTGAGTCTCTCGAACTGGCTTATCTTGGATCAACTTAATTTACCTAAAATACTTTTTCGTACACACAGCATGAATAATTAAAACGAATTCATATATATGTTATAATGAATTCAATTAACTGGAAATAAGTTAATACACATTAATATATATCTACATATATATTTGTAGTTCCATTCAATTAGATTACTCTCTAATGTAATACATGATGTGAATGCCTCAATTTCTTCATATCTTCTTTCGTTATCGTTGCATCCAATTGCATAGCGAAGGCTCATCTTCTCTTTTCACGGCGGAGATCAAGTTTCTTTCTATTGAAGAAGGAAGGCGGGCGCGTATATCAGCGACAAATTAAAAAGGGAGCAGTGAAACTGGTCGTATAAATTTCAGGGATATCCTGAGAGATTCAGGTTTGCGTATAGCGTTGATATCGTCGGCTGTATAAATTCCCGAATTAACGCGGAATTACGAATAAATAAGCACGGACGAGATCCGTGCGCAGAGAATGTGCGATTATGCCCGTTTCGCAACTTACCGTTTGCAAGATTACGACTTGGCGTTGCGGCTTTCCGGTCACGCGCACACAGTTTATTGCCGTGCCGATATATCGACGCATAAACGCAGTGAGCTAGCAAAGCCGCTCTTTTGTAACACGTCGCCCATCAGATCGCGTAAAACTTCAGTTATATGTTCCGCGGAGACGTGTAACCTCTTAGCTGGTACCGATAACTGATATACGATGTGATAAACGCGAACTTAAATTCTCTAACTTCTTATGGAATATTAATATGTTACAAATATGCGTAATTTTACAGTTAAAAGAAGTTTCAAAATTTACACGAGATGTTCTTTATAAAGAATTTTAATTTTATGCTGTATTTTTAGATTTTTTCACATTTAAATTTCAGTCTTATGTATATAGATAATTGTGTATTGAGATATAAAATAAAATTGTAAATAATTTTTCATAGTAAAAATTAGAAGTAATCATCTTTAACCCATAATTCTAAAACTTATAGGTCTCGATAACCCTGAGACATTTTCTCATTTTAGTTTCTAAATAGAGTAATAATTTGAAATTTTACAATCTTATTCTGTTTCACAATCTTATTTTTCTGTTCTGTATATAAGATAATTTTGTTCTCTATATATAAGATACTTAAAAAAAATAAAACTAATAACAAAAAATTTTAATAGGTCTCAAGGACCCATATGTTCCTTTAGCATCGCACAAAATATATTACATGTTAATGTTCACTAACAAAATTTTTTATATAATCATTTGCAGTAACATTGTAAAGAATCGCGAAATAAAACATAATTACTTCAGGAATTATTTTCAAATATTTTAATTCGCTATCGATTGCTGTTATTATTCAAAATTTTAACTCGCTTAGTAACTCAATTTTCCATAACCAAAAATGTACACATCAGTGTGACATTTGTGTGAAAAAAAGAAGGTATCATGTGCTTCGAAGAGATGAGTTCTCAAGCGATGGACAAGTAGCGAGTAGTCGGCTTTATATCGATACCAAGACGTCGGGGAAGATTGGCCGATACGAGGTCGCAGGTGTTCGGTTCGAGGCATGCAAACTAAAGAGCCGTCGAGAGAAATTACCTTCATCTTCAGCGTCTTGAATTCTTGAGCGTTCTTCTCGATTGCGTGCCACAAGCGGCTTCGGACCGACTGCTAACTGAATTTATGGACCGCACTCGCGATTGCGATCGAGACGACCGATTTGGTTGGTACACGAAGCGCGAAACGGGAGAAGATGTTAAAATTCGAAATAACGGGCGTGCCGAACCGAACGACACGGCGGAGTTCAACACGGAGTCGGTCAATTAATTGGGAATTTCATTGTCAGCCCCGGTTTATCTTCGTGCCAAGTCAGGAAGATCGGACGGTCGAGGAACGCAATAATTAGGTCCATGTTAACAGCGATCTAATATACATGTTATGCTTCAGGAAGACTCTTCCCTTAGCAAACAGTATGCTAACGTTTTTATTTAAGCTACACTGTAAAAAGTGCAATGTTTAAAATGTTTACACCTAAAACATTTTTAGAAAACAAATGTTTAATGATAAAAGATATTTCAATTTTAAACGTTTTAGTGTGTTAAATCCAAATACAAAGTGTTTTATTGAAAAAATTTAAAACATCTTTAAGTGTTGGAAAAATAGAGGAAAGAATAAAACTTCAAATTGAACACTTTTTTGGAGTGTAGCTTTTTGTAATTTTCATATAATAGTTTAGTACAGTTTTATTAAGATTAATAAAACATTGACTGTTATATCAATTATTTATATCGGTTATATCAATAATTGAGATGTAAAGCATTATGAAATGTTGATGCACAAAATGGCAAATTGATGAAATATTGCATAAATAGGAGATCTATTAAAAAATAATTGAATTTCAATTTTTCATGCGTTTTTGATATTTTATTTTATTTGTATGGAGAACTACTCTTGTATTCACTGTCCTTTATATTTGTCATTCTGCAATAGTGTCTCTATAGTGTAAGCAGTTTACCAATTACGATGGTTATATGCTATATAATTGGAGAGTAGAATAAGACGTACGAGCGTGCGCGTATCATACACGTACCTGTACATGATACACATCGCGCAGAACTCGCACCCTTCACTGTTACGGGGGTTGTGTCGTTGTTCCGAAGGTTGAAAGGGATCTGGAGGCTGAGGAAGGGAGACATCAAAGCGAGATTGGCCGTGTAAACCTACCTACGAACAACA
>NW_017305661.1:371980-379911 GCF_001594115.1 Trachymyrmex septentrionalis
TCCGAAGGTTGAAAGGGATCTGGAGGCTGAGGAACGGAGACATCAAAGCGAGATTGGCCGTGTAAACCTACCTACGAACAACAAAGTCAGTCCTCCCCTTTCCTCTTCCGCCTTCTCCTGGTCCTTGTGCGCTCTTCCTCATCGTGCCTCGTCTCCGTATCCGTTGTTACCGTTCTCCAAACTTGTTCAGATCGTAGACTAAGGGACATCAGATCCGCCCAGGATGAGCTCTGATCGGAGAACCCTCGAAAGCATCGAGTATAGCCGCTGAAAAAAATTTATCGGAGACATTTGGCCCGGGATAAGATTGAAATTTTTTCGTTAGCACCGAGGATAAAAACGCTAGTTCGATGAGTGAATTGAAAAGAGGGAAGCCCCCCGATGCGATACTAATAAATCATTATGATTAGGCTGTTTGGTATATCCTGTTGATCAATCGATAATTTATATTATTTGTAAGAATTTGTACATTCGCTGTTGATACAAAACATCAACATTATATCATTTGTAGATAACATACATGGAGAGATTTTTTATTGAAAGATAAAATGAAACGTAAAAATTGAAAGGTAAAATTTTGGTTAAAAGTTAATAAAGGCTAAATATACTGTAAATTCGGGTGTGTAATTAATATTTTTATATGTGTGATTTTCGATTCGACGTAAAAATAACACTGCACTACATGACTGAATATGTAAACATTTTTGTATATATAGTATAGTATTTTATTTTTACAGAAAACTAAATCATTCACTTATGAAGGCACTTAGATATTACAAAGTTGGATTTGTAATGTACAGGTCTGAAAATAATTTTGTTAGAAAATCAAACTAGTCGCAGTGTTTTTGGCAACACACATTGCTCATTATTTTTTCATATTCCTCATAAATATCTTGATGAATCAACAAAATTTTACATCTTTCAACAAAATCTTTTTGTGTAAAAATATAACGCATTATTATGATACAATTGCATCTAATATATAAATATTACGTTGATATAATTGCACCATAATTATATGATAAATATGAAATTATTATCTGGCAAATAATAATAATTAATATTCTGTTGTTGTAAATCGTAATATTCTATCTTCTCTGTCTTTAATATCTGTCAATAATGGCATTATAGTCATATCATATTTTGTAATGTATGTAAAAAGACGTAAAATCAGTTTGCAAGAGCAGCTTTGTGCAAATTTATTAAAAATAATATTTGCGCGATATCTTAGCACCTTTATAGTTTATACCATCTGACGTTCGAAACTAATAATAGATTGGACGTGAGGGAGATCATATCAGATTAAATTACAATTACACGATATCGGATTCCAACTCCATGTCGAGCTTATTTTCTCGTAATTTTCTCGCGAAATAGTGGAAGCATGCAAAACAGTAGGCAATTATGATTCGCATCGTTCGGTCGACAAATCACCATTAATAGGTCCCGTCGAGTGTTAGAAGTAACATAGCACAGACATAGATCGAGGGATCGAACGGTATACGCATTTTGCATCACTGACGACCGCAAAACGTGCTTGAATTATGCATCGGTCTGAAAATAAGATAAATGGAGAAAGAAGCAGAACGCGCACGGGCTAACCGAGCCGTTAACGAGCCGGTAAAAGCTGTCCTGTGGATGGGAGAAAGGACACCAAAACGTTGGAACTTTAAGTTATCGCGCTGAACTTTTTAATGAAATAAATTACCCGCGGAAAAATGGCTGAACCGTGTCGTTTAATCGACGTTAACTGCAGCTGCGCCAGTGCATTGCGTTGTTCGGATCGGCAGGATTTATTTACTCGGTTTTATCTTCGACACGTAGCAACTTACTGGGAATAATTTTTTCATTTAACATGAGATTGAGCACACGTTTGCTGAAACAGGCTCCGTAAATTGTACAGTGAGGAATTACGGTATATTTCGTTTCGCGTGTAAGAGTTGATAGAATGAAAAGATATGAGGACCCAATGAAGTATAAAGAGGTCATGATTATATATAATGATAAGTTCTTAGAATATAATACTATTCCATTAAGATATTCCGGAAAAATTGCAAAAGGATGTCGATGCACAAATGAGATAAATGTTCCCAGCTTTCCTACAGTCTAAAAGTGTCATATAAAATTCTAATCACAGATTATTGTAATATTCAGAGTATCAGTAATACTCTCTCTATGAATTTTATTAATATAATATTAATCTATCTTTTTGCATTTTACACGATGAGATGTTAAATTAAATTGACTTTAAGGCTAACTGCACATTTGCTACATTATTAATCATTAATTCATTAGTAATTACAACATTTCTATGAAATTACATAATAAGTATATCGATGATTATAGAAAAGATTAGATGGAGATTTGTGGTTTTATTTCGCATCGTATCTGATTGCATTCTACTTTCCTGTAAATTACAGATGAGTAAAACTCGGACGGGACCACGCTTTAATTAAAATTATCCCGCTGAATTTCAGCGTGAAGTATGTACGGCGCGCCATGGCGATTCGTTAAAACGCGCTCTCGTTAATTGCGCTGCTTTTAGTACTACTTGTCTCTCCGGTTTTCATCTCACACTGACAGTATAGTCGCGACGTTCACACAGCGAGATTGTGTTCTCGAAACATTTTTCGAAAGATCGATTTCCTTTTGAAGGCCGCCCAAGGTTATCTTGATCCTATACACTTTCGAATGAGTTCCCGATTGATTGCATAACTTTTTGATACGCAAGATATCACATCATTTCGATACGGAGGAGTATCGATTAATTTTAATTAAACTGCATATAAATATATAAAAAAATGAGAGAGAATTATTGAGGCATGTATTGTTAATATGTATTATTAATGAAATTGCTATATAAAAAATTTAAATCGCACACAAAAATCTGTGTCACTGATACAGTATATTTAAATTTTATATGAAGTATCAATTTTCTGTTTGTTTCAAACTTACGCATATTCCACAGTTGGAATTAAATTATATAAGCAGATAAACATTTAAATTTATTTTTAATATTTAAAAAATTTAAATTTAAATTTGTATTTCATTTTTATGCTAAAGTAATTACATCCAATATGGCTTACGTGCTGTTTGTAGGTAGTTTCACTGATGGTTAAACCTTCACTATATATATAATATAATAATTATACTTCAAGTGTCTCACTCTCATGATTACAACATATAGCACCTCGAAGAAGTACATGTTGTAATGTGTCTTTCATATAATCTCGATTGAACTTCAGGCAAGTTTAATCTTAAAATATTGAAAATATCTTATATTTTCAATTAATGTTCAGAAATTTTTCCTATTTTGAATCTAATGACTTTCGAATTGATTGGCGATAGAACACTTTTGATTTTGCAAAAACATTATTTATATCATGTGTTACAAAAATTTTTAAAGATCCTTATTTAACATAAACTGCTGCATAAACCGAGCTATATTTGGGGCAGTCCATCATCTACAAAAGTAATGGCGATGATAAGCGTGCTCTGCGAGCGGCGACGTATGGTTCTATAAAAGGTTCATGCACCACGTCGCGCGATAATAAAAGGTTGTCTCGAGAATGAAAGTCCACGATTACGTTGGTGTCGTGAAATAATCGTCCGTTGGACGATGGCATCTGGTAAGACATACTTTCACGCGCGCGCATCCCATAAACGGCTCGCACGCAGAAAGTGAATCACGCATACCGTAATGCACCTCTTTAAAATTCCACATACGGAGATTTTAATCTTACATTACGTAACGCTTTTTACGATTTAACAAATTTATATTTTGACAAATATTTTTTGAAAAGTAAGCAACACCAGAAATGTTTATCGAGCAATTAGAAAGCAATCGATTATGCTTTAAATACGTACACGCGGCAAACATTTGCAACATATGTTGCAATGCTTCACGAGTGATTATTTAATTTTTCGCGATAAATTTCCCGAATTTTATTTTATATAGTAAATTTTTTTATTTTGTTTAAATAACTTTCATAGAGAGCTCGTGGATCATATTTCATTCCGGTCCCGTAGTATGCGAGGAATGTACAAATAAATTTATTACACTGGGAAATTACATATATATTGTATTCATGCACAGGTATATATAACGTAGAAACTGTGACAATGCGCTCACGACAAATTGCGGGACCGCGGCAATTTTCCTTCTTGCCCGGCGTCGTTGGGGAAAAACATTTTCTCTCTCTCCTAATGCGCGCGTTCCATATTCAGTTTAGGCGAGAGACGTAATGTATTCCCTAGTTCTGGCCCGTATAAAACAATCGCTTCTGGCACGGGTGAGAGTACCGGGCTTGTATCGTGTATACGCTCCTTCACCGTAAATGGAACACCGAAATCCCGGAAAGTCGGCCGTGTGCGACTCGATGCATGCGTGGCTTCTTCGTCGTCTTCGTTCTCGCCGCCATCGTCGTCGTCGTTCTCGCTGTCGTCGTCGTCGTCGTCGTCGTCGTCGTTGTCGAGCAAGTCGAGCAGCTTAAAGTTATGGCCTCCGAGTTCGTCGCCCACCCGCTACACAAGCGGACCCGAAGTTTCATCCCCGGTCTGCGCATCGGTGATTTACGTGTCCGTACATCCGCGGCTCCGTCCTATAATACGTTGGCCACGGGCCCATCGCGCGGCTTCTTTCCTTCCGCTCGGCCGAGTCCGCTTAGCCCCGTTTTCCTCATTCAGACCAAATTTACACCGATCGACGGGTGAATTCGTCGCTCGCGCTCGTCGATTTGTCCTTCCCGTTGATAAAATTTGAGAGAAGGATCTATGGAAACCGAAATAAAATTTACGAGCGGGATAAGTGAATATAAAGTTTGCGTGGCGCCAGGATGCTATTCCTAGAGTATTTTGTAACGAACAATGGCAATCATAGATCAACGTATATTGGCATCGTGAATATTCTGAATTCGCATAGCCTATATTATCCACTTTATGATAATAACCGCCTCTTGAATGAAGCAATTTTCCTTGCGCGAGGATGACAGTTTATCGACATTCAACATTATAGTCACACGTGATTCTGTAATGGTATTCTGTAATGAATCATTAACGAGAGTTAACGATAATTATTGAAAGATATTGTTAGATAATGATGCAGTGAATATGATGTAATTTTATACATTCTGGATAACTGCAAATTGTAAAATTTTCATGCTATTTGTATATTACACACGAGCGCACATAAGAAAAACGTAAGATAGGAAATAATTAAACAGGATAACGAGAAACATCGATTAACATAAAATAGCACTCTTCAACAAAACATGTTTTGCCTTATAAGTTGTTATAAGATCCTGTTATAAATGAAGATTAATTTATGTTATTCATTTACGTTACAACGACATAACTAAAAAAAATTGTCATTTTTTCTCAGTTCTTTGAGAAAAATGAAAATATAAAGAAAAAACGAAAAATGTACAATATTTTAAAAGAACATACCTTCATTCCTTTACAATGAATTATTACAAGAAAATTGCATTTCAAAATTAATATTACGAAATGTTAATGATTCGAAATATTAAAATTCGTTCTCTAGAAAACTTGTTACAGCAATAATGAGCGATATGTCTTCGTGAATGATGAACTTTTGTTGAATATTTTTTTCGATAAGAAGACAAATCTTCTTCTACATTCTTATGAAGAAGAAGCCAACATTCATTCGACATCAAATATTACGTTCACATCTTCGCGCAATCCACAACCACCGCACGTTATAGCTCTCTTCGTCGCGTTATGGCAATTGCTAACGACCGTCTACCTATACGGTAACGTTCTTTCTGCCTATCCCGTAACGTTATCCTTCTTCCATAAAAGGAGTAATGAGATTTGCATTACAGTCGATCGCGAACGCATCGAAAGTCGAACGTTATTGAATTACAAAATGATGGCCCGCATTAGCAACGTAATTGAAATAAATTAGAATCCTCTTACCGCCTCACCATGTACATGCTGCAATGCGTATAAATTCTAGCACTTGGAATAAATTCTGTTGTATTAATTCAACATTTATTTGTATCGTTGATTATCCGATTTCTGACTTATGTATCCATTTCTACCAATATAGATTGACTTTAATTTTGGTTTAAGTTGCCCTCTAAGGTCTTTGGAGTGGAATCTTACGTTAAACAGTGAAAATTGCTCCTGCAATCTCTTGGAAAAGAGCGGCTCAATTTTCAATTTCTAAGAATGAGATTTTACTCTTCAGAGTAAGATTCACTCTAAAAATTTTCGAGAGTACTTTTTTTATCTTCTTCTAATTCTCTAAGAATTAGAAGAAAAACAGCAGTAGCCAAGATTAAGCCAAGATTAAAGTTAATCTTACATTGGTACAGAAAGAGAAATTAGTAAATACTATTTTGTTACGAACGCCTTCACTATATCTTTTCCCAGAAAGTCTTCCCAGAAAGACACTTCTCGTACAAGTATTTCCTCGCTGCGTAGGCACTCTTCCTCATCAGTGGCAATCTTTGATTCTCGATGTCCGAATCTCACACGAGATCGGACGAAGGCTCTCCTGGCTCGAGAGAGATTCTACATAGACGGCGGAAGAGCAGTTTCGTAATCGCTCGTTACATGCAGCCCGTGTTCCCGAATAGGATGTCACGTCACCGTGGTACGTGCGACGCGAATCCTCTTTCCCTTTGCCGTTCACTCTATCAGAGTATCCCCGCATCGCTTCATGTATTTTCCCTGTTCCCCTTCACCTGCCGGGGATCGCGTACTCGGTTCCCTGCGGTCGTACGGGGGCGCGAGGCATACGTGAAACCCATGGGTCTCGTAACGCCGCGCACATCCCCTCTACCTCCGGTAGCTCTCCCGCTTCCGTACGACATCCATAATGTCTGTCTATTCACTCGACCAAGCGCACTGCCTCTGACAGCGTATGAATTCCAACTTGAATATGTATTGTTGGCGCCAAATTAATATATACAGCCGCGTACCCCCGCGAAACCCACCCCCTCCTCACCGCCCGTCGCGTACTCCGTCGTCGCGCTTCGTTCTCCCCGTCACTTTTCCTCGTCTTCCTTCGCCGCCTCCTCATTCCTTGCCATTCCTCCGCGCCGCTTCTAAATGTAATTTAATAATGTCTGCCGTGCGCCGCCGACGCTACCGGGCCTCCTCCTCGGGATCCTCGTGACTCAACGACGCGGAATAACGATTTTTACAAGGAATCGTCGAGACGTTAACTCTCTCTTTCTCGCGGCGCACCTTACGGCAGATTAATATTCTTCGTTGAGAAACGAAGACGCGGAATACGTCGACTTTGCGAAACGGGGAATTAAATTTCACGGCGACATGCGCGCGTTTCGCGTCCGACGCGTTATTGTTTCGAATTGAAAGATACAAGGGAGGAAGAAAAAAAGCGGTAAAGAGGCGTGAAAATTAAATGTCTGAAAGTTTGGACAATTTCGAGATATGCCGTTAAACGGATCGAGGTAAATGTAGTAGAGATATAATTTAGCAGTGAACTTTGAAAATTTTGATAGTTGTGCAGTTGAAGCTTACATATGTTACGTCGATTTTAGAAACCTTCATCAGTAGATATATATGGCTAAATGTATTTTAACATAAAGGATCTTATTTATGAGAAATTGAAAAGTTGATGGCTAATTGAAATGTGGAGAATATTTTAAAATGAAGAGAGAGAGAGAGAGAGACAGCGTAAGATATTTCGTTAGATGAGAGAGAGAATTTAAAATTGTTGGAAAATGTTATTTGCCGGTTAATTGTTGGGATTTTAAATGATGTTACAAATCATAAATTCAATATTGAGTTGCTATTATAATTTTGTTGTAATGATAATAATGAATGCGCATAATAAATGCTTACCATTAAATTAATCTGTTATTCATAACATCGTGGAATTTAATTTTATCGTACGATATTCGGGTTCTTTAAATTGCCTACATCGTTCTTTGAACAGC
>NW_017305661.1:380011-381452 GCF_001594115.1 Trachymyrmex septentrionalis
AAATTTAATTTTATCGTGGAGTACGATATTCGGGTTCTTTAAATTGCCTACATCGTTCTTTGAACAGCTTATTTATAATTGATATCTATAACGATAAAGAGGCAGGAAGTCAGATATTTCACAGAACAAATTGTGAGCGGCGAATGCGGTGAGTTAAGCGAATGAATTTGCCATGAATACAAGACGAGATCAGAATCAATCGTCAGTCCCCAGCATTACAGTTCGTCAGGTAGAGCTCTGCATTTCGTCACGCCTCATTACCTAGATTTACGAAGACCGAGGTAGGCAGAACCGCACGCGAACTGTGACTGCAGACTAGGAAGCGGTAGCTAATCGGTCGAAATAGAGAGCATCGGAGAGGAAAGAGCAGGGGAGAGCAACGAAGAAATCCTACTCTCAATAGTAATCTCCGCTGAGACGACTTTGAGGTGGAGAATTATTGAAAAGAAAAATAAGGAAGCGCGCTGAATTATGAATCTTGTTTTGCAAGCTGACCAACAAGATCGCAAACCTGATCTTCTTCATATAAACTGTTCATATTTTCTATGCTTACTATTAATAAATTTGCCAAGTCGTAAACATAATTTGAGCAATTATTTTTTTAAGTATTATTTTAATTTCCAAAGATTGTGGCATTTCTGGTTAAGGATTTTGTTAATTCAACAAATAAAAGAATTATCAATTTACTTGTTTATATAACAGAAACTTAATGCGAGATGTTTAATGTTTAATGCCAGAATCTTTTATTAGCAGGTTTTTATCGGAGTATCTTATTGAAACCTTGCTATTGGCAATTGTATATTTACATTTCGCCGCAAGTATTAATAAGTGTTTTATCAGTGCACAATTATTCTCATTTATCTACATTCTGCATATGCATCACGATTTATCTTACATATTTAAAAAATTCACCGTATTTCATCTTTCTTCTCTTAAAATCCTCTATTCTTCTTTATAACATAACTTTCTTTTATCATCGCTTTCATTTCTTCCCTAATCCGCTTGTGTCTCTTCGCTGGCACGTCCTCATCAGCCACTGTGATGCGGTAGATGCACGAGGATGACGTATTGACATCTCCGTCCACTCATCCTCGCCATTTATCGCGAATAGAAGACTCAAACTACTCCGCCACTCCGCTGAGCGGACATGGCGGATACATATTTCACTACTGGCAAAACCGGTCGATGCATTTCATCTCGTTCCAGCATCCGCCATATTGTTTTTTCTTCGTTGTTCACTAACACGTTTGTCATGATATGCTATTTTCTAAAAAACTCCAGGAAATAGATGATGAAATAAAGATTAATTCTTAATCCCTTCAATATTGTTTCAATAAAATATATAGAATTATTTACAAAAAATATATTATATTATAAAATATATTATACTATATAAAATGGAATTATACACATACATATTGAATCATGTAAAATAACCAGT
>NW_017305661.1:381552-381835 GCF_001594115.1 Trachymyrmex septentrionalis
TAATCTCATTAATTCCAAATGTAATCATTTGTATAAATCATTCTTTAAAAAAAAAATTATTTTATATTATAGGCAGGAGTATCATTTGCGCAAGCACGTGCAATCTTAGCAATTTTATTGATAAGCAAAGAAAATCAAATTCGTTATATCTAAATGATTTTCAATTTGTTTACTCTTATTAGATGCTTCTTCTTCTTCTATTATGTGTCTTTATGGGTCACTGAATGTAACACAGTACGTGATCAATTAGCTCTCTCCCTGACTTGATGGAACATCAACGCGG
>NW_017305661.1:381935-382688 GCF_001594115.1 Trachymyrmex septentrionalis
GTGTGTCTTTATGGGTCACTGAATGTCCATAACACAGTACGTGATCAATTAGCTCTCTCCCTGACTTGATGGAACACCAACGCGGAGTTTTGTATCACGATCATTTTGTCCATTAATGATTAAATCTAACACGACGAAGGAAACATCGAGAATATACGTGTTATCGGCATGTCCGTTTATTTGATTCCATCTTTTTTTCCCAATCGAAGATTTTATTTCTCTCACGAATAATTGCTTCGTGTAAATTTCGAGCGGCCATTCGGTCGCTCATCAATGTCACCTGTCATTACGGCGTATCATCGGCATCTACCGGCTCTGACGTTTTAATCGATAACGTTCGACGAATTAAAATCATTGAGATTTATACGAGAAAGTCCAGTACAACGCTTCTTCGTATAAATATAACTCGGTGTAAATCAATTGCTATTATTATCTATATTCTATTCCTAGAATTATTCGGTATTATATGTGCATATTGCATTACCACCTCTTTTAACAGAGGTATCAACAGTGTTTATACAATTTAGTAATTACAATTTATATTGTCCATATCAAAAACAAGTGATAAAAATAAAGATTATATTTACGGTGTACACATGTATTATTTTTGATTAAATATTTAGTAATCGCATTGCTTTTCAAAGAATTACATTGTTTTTAAATAATTCCATACGATTTATTCTCTCTCTCTCTCTCTCTCTCTCTATATATATATATATATATATATATATATATATACACAATATATATATA
>NW_017305661.1:382788-405789 GCF_001594115.1 Trachymyrmex septentrionalis
TTTTTTCCAAAAAGGCAAAATTAGTATTTATAATTATACAACATCCATGTGATATTAATCATGATCATATTTGCGAACAAAATAAGAGAAATTGTAATGATTAAATGGAAACGGAGAAATATCACAGCTCGCGATGGAGAAAAAAGCGCGGAAAATTATCCGACGAGCATCACGCGCAGGGGATGGAACGGGAGAAGAAAGGCTACCACGAAAGAATCTCGAGGAATGTGAACGATCCCGAGGAACGACGGCGTCGACGTTGAGGGCGAGTTTTTGCTCGATTTGCTCGAAAGCGAAGAAGATTGCGACCTACGGCGGTAACGACGTCTTTGGGAGAATCATCTCGATGGTAGTATGAGACCAGAATGGTCTTACGCAACATGCGTCCCGATCGATTCGTACGTGTGTATGTGTTTCCATGCATGCACGTCTTTCTACGGAGCCACGTATGGTTCCTGAGCTGGCTCGAGGCCGAATACCTTTCTGGTATCGACTGTACGCCAGTTAGTTTGCGGTTCTTCCAGGAATTTGAACCCTATGATCCTTGGCAGTGATCCCTCTCGTGTTCCGAATCTTCGTCGAGGGCTGCCGCTGGCTTTGAAGGCCGCTGCTGAGGAACGAGAGAGGACAGCCAATGAGAAGGCGAGCGCAGGCAGCGCAAGAGGATTCCTTCTCGACGATAAGCCCCTATCCTCTCACAAAGGAGCTGTAGGGGCTAATAAAAATCGGCTGTTTGCTTAGTTGCTATTACACCCGATATTGCGATGGAACGTGCGCCGTAGATAAATTTACCCTCTCAAGCGAACGCTTCCTACGCTTGCGATTCATTATTGTCGTGCATCGCAAGCCAATTATTTCATTTTACGGCATCCCTCGTTATATCTCGAATTTGTGTGGCTTTTGTCATTTTGTTATTTGACAATAACAATAATTATATTGTACAATATTAGGACTCTCGAATTTTAAACAATAATAGGCTATTTGCGAGTGACTTAAACATTATGGACATGTAAGCTAATTATACTTGTATCATTCTTGCTGAGGAGGAGGACTCCAAAAAGAGTCGGAACGTTTAAAATAAAAAAGACATCAATTCAATTTCTGATTATTGATTGTTTATTAAATAATTGCGCCGTTTATCATTGCTGACTTTCATTAGCCTATTATAATTATTCTTTTGTTATTGTTTATTTGACAAGAGATGTTTGGTCGCCAATTTATAGTGTAAAATTGAACCATTGTTTTAGTCTAAAATAACGATAGAATAGGATAGAGAATAGGAGCAGTGTGATGACTTATGTTAAGTTAAATTTGACACTATAGATTTAACAGTGTAGCGACACACACACACAAGTTCAATTTTAATAGATCAAGAGTTACAGACGCTAACTAAAGCATGTTATTAAACATGTCGACGAGAATGAACGAATGATACTATATACTCTTGAATCGCACTTGAATAACGCTGGCTCAGACTCGAGTTCACATGATCAACCTACACGAATTCGTTCCTCTTTAAGCAGCACTGCAATACATATATCGCTCACGATTGTACACACCCGGAAATCGTTTGCTAGCTGGTACGCTCACTTCCGCTCCTTTTCCCTCATTTTCTTACCACGAATCGCAGCAGTAACAAATTATCGGTTAACAAGCTTAGAAGCACGGAGGCGCTCTTAACAAGGTGACGTCATAACAATAACAAACAATTGTATCGTCTCGCTGTATGTACGTACGATTGCAGCCTAACGAGCCTAGCTAGCCCTCATTGCATTCTATTGGCCGGACAAGAAGAGCCGCTCTCTCTCTCTCTCTCTCTCTCTCTCTCTTTGTACCGGGTCTTCGTTTCTTTCTCTTCTTCAGGCATCTGTCCGAGAATCATCATCGCGAGACATAAGCGGAAAGGAAGGGAAAAGAGAAAGGGGACGGATGCTGAATTAGTCGTAAGTCACTCAGCCACGGCTTGTTAGCGTCGTTAACCCTGACCCCCGGGATATCGTCTTCGCTATAACGGCGTTCCATCGCGTTTTCGAGTGGACGACCGGCATGGCGAAGGAAAACCATAAGCCTCGAAACACGATCAGACTGGATGGTATCCCTCCACGATCTCGCGTTCCAGATGCCATTCTCTTGAATGTCGCCTCGCTAGGATTTCCTCAATGGATCCGGACTAGACGCCACGCGATCGATATCATTCTAGAGGAAGATTTTGCTGACAACATTTAAGAACCGTGTAATGTCTTTTGAGTTCTTGAAATATAGTAACCCTTATTACATACGATTGGATCATTCGTGACATGCGTATTTCCTTTTTTTTTGAAATATTAAATGCACTCGTCTAAATACGGTCTCTGTTCTTTCCTTTTTTTAAATACACAACTTCATGAATATTTTCTAAAGATGTTAAGATATACGTAAAACTCGTTTAATAATTGTAGTTTGTAAATGTAATGAAAATTAACTTGAACACAAAACAACCCATATTGAGTAGTAAAGAATTGAAAAATTATTATATGTAGGATTAATCAATAATAATTTGTATGTAGAAGATGAAATTACGAAAAAAAAAATATTTGTTAATTTTTAGTTCATTATTACATGTAAAATAATTTTTTAAATTAATATTGGAATATTGGATGTATTTGTGATGTAGCTCTGTTATGAATATAATTTGCTTCTCCTATTCACATGTACAAGTACATGTGAAAAGAACGATGTTGCTGAAATACTTTTGTTGGACCATGAAAATAATTACGTAGAAAATTCACACATAATGATCAATGCTACAAAAAGCTTCGACATTCTAGTAATTAATTTGAGCGTTCTACAATTGTCATATTTGATAGTTCAACAAAATTATTTTTATCTATATGTAGCTAACTTTTTAGGTACTTCGGTAAAACAATTCTTTCCATGTACGCGATAAAAACGCTACTACCGAGTTTCTTTATATTTCTTCAACAAAATGTCAAGCAAACCTGACATAATACGTATTCAGTATCTCGGCTTAGAATATAGCTAGAACAAGAGACAACCTACGATACAAAAGCTGGCACGATGCTCCACCATTCGATACTTCCCTCGAGTCTGCAAAATCGAGATAGCAGTTCAAACGCTCGAAGGGCCAGAATCGTAAATCCTTGCGCTGGTCCCAACGCACTGTCGCTCCCGAGGTTTCGTATCTCTAAACGCATACGGTATATAAGATTAAGATACGGTACACTCCATTTAATCAGCCCACGAGCCGAAGAGCTCCGATATCCATGGATGAGGCACCTGATCGCCCTCTTCTTTCCGCTGCCACTTGAAAAGAATGAGAGAAACCAGAGGGTGCACGATTAAAAGAAAGGATGGGACAGAGATGGAGGAGGCGACCTCGACCGCGCTTTCCAAATTTCGTCGTTCCGAAAACGCGACGAGGGTGGGTGGGATCAGACGAAAGGAGAGAGACGCGCGGGAAGCTGGAAAGTAGGAGGAAAGGACGAGATAAATTCGCGGGTTTACGGCGCCCTTAAAGTCGCGGGGATCTCTTTAACGACCTGGCAGACCGCCACCGTGGTGGTCCTCCTAGCGGGAGGGCTGAAAATGCATCGACGGTCGCTCGCTCGCTCGCTCGCTCGCGAGTGCGCGCACAGGCGAGTGCGCGAATGCGAGTTCGGGTTATCATTCATTCGCTCTCGAGCGAGCCGCGAGAGCTCTGTTAATGACAGTCCCGTGGAATTACTGCGGAACTTCACGTCCGCCAGGACGGGTGCGCGAGGTGAGGGCTGAAAAATGCGCGAGAGAGGGAAGAAAAGGTGAATCCACCGCGCGAAATTTCGCCAACGGGTGAAGATTATCTTTCTCCTCGGGGGTGGCTCGCTTTCCCTTCTCGCTTCTCGAAGCTCTCACCAGCTGCGTTCTCGACGTTCGAAGCCTACCGCTTCAGAAAGGCACATGACTCCTTGAAAATACTTTATTTTATTGTACCGCCAGATCCAACGGATCGTTACTCACCGGTCTCGTTAATGTCGAAGCGGGGGGTTGAATAACGTGAGATTTGAGTTTGCGTAGACTAGTTAGGAGATCGAAAAGAGAAGAAGATAGAGGGAAGAAGAAGGTGACAGCTAGCCTCTAGAGAGAAGAGTCCGGCTTTCAGGGATCTACGAGCGGGTTACGATAAGAGATTTTAAGAATCCAAGATAGGGCTCTCGATGTCCTCTTTGTCCGTTCAGATTTCGCGCTCCGCTCCACGATTCGGTCGATTTTCTTTTCTCTTCCTATTTTTTTTTTTACTTCTTACTGTTTGTCCGATGTGATAGCCCACCGACGAATCGAGCTCTATCCTACACAAACTCTGAAATGACGCCGTTATCATTAAGAACGGTCTTATCGGTCGTAGAGAGTGACCATTATCTCCGAACTGTTTCTGCGCCCATTGAGCCCGACGAAGACGTTTTCCCTTTTAGATATGACCTCGTTGGTCGAATGTAGAAAGTCCCCGTGGTTCCATGGGAAATAAAAATCCGCAAATGTCCTTTGATATCACAACATTACGTGATACCGAATGAGATGTAATTGCAACTAGGTCGTCAGAAAATCAAATATTTCTTGCGAAATCATGAGAGTTTTGCGCGATTTCTATATATGAATTTTTACGATTATTATTAAGGATTTATGTGAACAATAACATCGATTGATGTTAAATTTGATGGTTATAATTAATGTGCTTAAGTCTAAAAGTCTATTTTTTTTAATAATAAATGTGTCAATGATATAATATACGCTTCACGATGAATTTTAAGAAAAATATATTGAGTGTTATTTAATCCTTACATAATATAATATTTGATGCATATATAATAATATTGCATATATAATAATAATATTATTATTAATGTAATAAGTAAGAGTATTAATACCTGTAAAAAGTCTGAAATTCGCATATATTTTCATCACACTTAAAATACTATTCTAATGTTTGACGAGCAACGAGAATGTTTTCGCTGATCGCGTACGTGATGCAGCGGAATTGCTGGAACCTCATAAATTCGCTGCAAATGGCTTACAGGTTTACCTATAAAAACATAATAGCAAGACGGTCTCCTTTCATCGTTCGTTTTCATCGAGCATTCGGCCTATCGATCCGTGGAATTTTTTTATTGCCGCTGTCCCTCGCAGCGACGATCCCTTCGTCAGCTAAAAGAAAGTAAACATCGTAAAAAAAAAAAAAAAAAAAAATTCGCACTCACCGAGTGTTTGCTCAGGTCCCACGAGAGGAATATCACTCGTAGAAATTGGTGATACAACTTTGAGTGCATCTAAACCAGTTTATCAATATTGAGTGCGTCACACGTTCGTCACGACTCTCACACTTAATTAAGTTATACGTAATCGAAAAACTCGAACAAAATGAAATTCGCACTCGCACGTGAAAATGAAGCGATGATGTTCCCTGTATTTAAAATAGCCGTGTACATGAAATGAGCGAACAAGTTCTCAAACTGTATAATTCCTCCGGTGGAATTCCATGGCAATGACGAAGAGAGCGGCGAAGGGTCTCGCATAAATCTGCGGACGAATGGCTTGCGGGCTCATCGCGAAAAGCGTAATAGAGAATTCCGCAATTCGAATGCTTATAGGGCACTCCGGCGGAAAACGTTAGTGTGGCTATTGTGATCGACCGCGGACACACAGACGGACACCACCGTGAGCTTCTAAATTATTACGCAGTTTTGGATTTAACGCAGCCAATAGCGAAAGAACGCGCTTCGGCGCGTCTCTGCGAAAGTCGTAAAGCTACGGATGTGCGCTTAACCGGAAAGCTCCCGGTTATTTTTCCCGGCAATTCCTTCGCGCAGCGCACTTCTAAGCAGAGCTGAGTGAGCCGGGTTTACCGTTACGGGGAGAAACAAAGAAAATTAAAATATCTTCCGCGAAACCGTCCACCATCCCGGAATAATCTAGAAACGGCGAAAGATTGAACTCCGTTTCCCTGAAAGCGAGTCGTACGTAGCCTCGCAAATGCATTTGCTTCCCGTTTAGCGATGAGTTACGGTGCTGTAGAATCAATATTACATTACATCATAACAAACGATGAAATTTTGATACTGTTCACAAATTATTTAAGCATGAGTTTGCAAATGCTTTTGTTTTAGTTAAGTATAAAGGTTATCATAATGATTATGAAATATTAACTTACATTTGCTTTGAAATTGAATAATCAAAGAGTTTTCATTATACAAGCGTGATCTGTTTTCCATTATCTCATTATTCTCAATATTGATCTAAAATATTTCCCCTTATCTTTTTATTTATAATCAATCCGTTTAGGACATACTTTTCCTTTCCGTTTTCCTTCGTTTATAGAACTTTATATTTTTCTTTCTAGTTTTTCTAGTTTGCCTTGTTAACTTTAATTATTAATGTTTTGTTAAAAGATATATATTTAAAATATTTTATACTTATTTAAACATTAAACGTCTTTAATTACTAATTAGAATCAATCAATATTCACATGGTTTTCGAACGCATTAATATCGTTCTATTTGCAAGGACGATTAACGTTGTTGTCCTCGAAGATTTTCTGACAGATTAAGCCGACGGATAGATCGGTCGTCTATATATAGAGCTGTGCCTCGGAGGTCAGGATTAGTAAAGTTCAGTTGATGCTGGAGCAAGCCCCAGGGAAGGAGAAACGGTCCCTAAGCGAGTGATAAAATTCCTTTCCAAGTTATATTAACGCCGTTAGTCGTACCCACGGTGCCCCCGGACGAACTTTAATCGTGAATAATGAAGGAGCCCGGCGGCGATTATTTTTCTCGCAGAAGGGACCGACGGCATTAGACGCAGCCCTCGAACTTCGGCGCGAAGCCATTTTTTGCCGAGTTCCCGAAGAATCTTTGTCAGACGGGAAAATAGACTTGACTTCTTGCTCGTTGTTTGATTCTAGACGTACTTATCGTAAATTACGATATTAAAGATAACTAAGGAAGCCTTGCATACTTCCTCCTTTAATTTTATATTGCGGTTTCAAAAACCGATTCACTCACCGCGAAAAGCAGAGAGTACTTCCTAATTCACTTAGTTCATCACACACACACTTTTTAATCGAACACTTGACATAAAACAAGGCTGTAGGCGCTTTATTTTTAAATTTTCTTTTTAAAAAGCTGAAGTGGACACTGCCGTAATTTAATTGTCTGCTGCAAAGAGGCAGTTTATTAAGACGTGTGTGATGCCATGACGTTAAGAACATATTTCTCGATGGACCATATTATACCGCTACCAGCGTCGGCATGTAACAAACGTTCTTAAAGTAGCTTTATAAAAGCCGAATAGCTTCATTTGTAATAGCGTCAGACAGAACCGCCGCTCCTGATGGTAACCGTTAGGGCGAATAATAAATTGGCAGACAATGCCCGAAGGAAGATACCAAAGTGCACAAAGAATGCTTGCGTCAGCTATCATTTTTAGCTCGCAGGCGGAAAGAAGAATAATATGATTGTTCAACATTGGCATAATTTACTCCCGCAGAGAATACTATGTTGAATAATTAATACTGTTGTTGATCTCGATAATGATATGATAGTATCGCCTTCGCATGAATATAACAATAATAAGTTACGAAAGTGTACGAAAGAAAAATGTAAATATCATTTATATGTAAATGTAAAAGTATTAGGAAATAATAAAATTGCATGCAATTTAATTAAAAAAACGAATGACACAATATACGAAATTGCACATTAAACGTTTCTTATTTTTGCGTCAATTCTCTGCCTTTTATTCACATTAACTGTATCTTATTACATTTTCTTTGACTGTAACAATGTAAAGAATTTCATTAAAGTAAGTGGAAACAATGGCGTTGAAGTGAAAATGGACGGTTTTAATCGCAATTCCTGCAAGAATCGATAATCGAATTCTCGCAAAGCTGAACAGACCGTTGTTTCATAATATTGTTAATGTTTAAAACTTACGTACGCAATATGTTACGTGTTAAAATAGCACAAGCTATATTATGGCGCAGCTATTATTTCATGTTTATTTACTGTGCGAAGCGTTCAAAGAGAAGTCGGCAGGACGAAGGACCCGAAGGAGACTTAACCAGAACGGGGGGTGCTATAATCTCATTTGTGTGCTATAGTTGGTGCATAATTCCTCGCAGTGAGTAGCATAACTTTGTACTCTCTCCAAGGAACTGTACCAAACTGGCACAGCCTACGGGAGAGCATCAACTTCGCAAACTCGCGAGTAGTTGCGTTAACGGCGATGTACCTTCCCATATGGGATGCTTGACTCCTAAAGATAATTTCTGCAGTATTTGAGGCTTGCTCCGCAATCGCCGCAAACGAGCGTCTATACAAGCAGATTAAATGTATTGTAAGAAAGCAGATTAAATGTATTGTAAGAAAGCAGATTAAATGTATTGTAAGAAAAAAATATTTCACTTTTCGATTTTACATTAAGCGATTCATCTATTCGAATTATTTTCGTATGCTCGATTTTTATTATTGATCTTTATTAAAATAATTTATAAGATTTAATTATATTATATATGTGAATAAAGCTGATGTAATATCACTGTTTGAACGTCCTAATAATTTACCTTTAATTTAAACTTGTCAAATTACATTATTCTGGCGACCCGTTATACTTTTTTCTTACGCGGAACTCTGACAAATTTGTCATCAAGCATTTATTAAGTATTCTATATAGAAGTGTGAAGGGCCAATCATTAAAGCGATATATATCATCTGATCGTAATTGGTTTCCTTTCCTCTCCTCTCTTTTGTGGCTATTAAATTTAAGCCAGAGAACCGCCCATTGCCACCATTTCTGCGTGAGCGGCTCGGCGGGATACTTAAGTCGCTTCAGTCTCCTAACAAGCTCTCGTCTCTTCTTTCAGACATGCTACGAGATGGAGAGGTACCTGAAGGACGAGCCGAAGCTACAATCGTACAAAAAACTCCCCACGGAATTGGACACAGCGCCCTGGAACCTCTTCAGGGCACCATCGATCTCGTGGACGACGTCCACTGGAACGAACGCGCAATTCGACCCCCCAATCAAAATGGAGGTGTGTAACTAGATTATGCCGATATTTACAAACCATTAGCCCGCCTATTATTAAAGTTTTCTAGAGAGAACCTTTCTCTTTCTAATATTATACAAATAATCTTTTTGTTCGTTTATATATACGTTATTTCTATGTGTGTATTTTTATATAATGCTGATGAAACTTTATTATCTCCTTCTTCGAGAGATTCGTGAGAAAGAAAGGATATTTATTTTAATATTATTAGAATATTTTAATATAAGAATATATTATTTTGATATTATTTTAAGAAATTGAAATACTTTTTCGTAAATCAGGTGACGACGTCGTCAGACGAAAGAGATCCTCTCTGTCTGGACGATATTAAATTCAGTCCTGGTGATCATAATGACAGTGGACGCGATAGGGATCTCCTCGATCGTCACCTCGATTCTTTATCGATGTCCTCGGCGAGTTCGGCGTGTTCAGCACTGTCCTGGGACAGTTCACCTTCCCTCTCTTGCACGGCGCTCATTCTTAAAAAAGAACCGAGTGAAGACCTCGAGGAAGATGAGGAACACGAGGTACGTTAAGCTTAGCGATTTCAGTCAATAAATTTTATTTAAAATTAACGGCAATCAAAAATCCGCGCTCGATTAGAAAACTAATTAATTACAAATGGATTTATAAAAGATAAAGGTATTCTTTTATATGTTTGCTTTTATGTGTTTGTAATAAGTTGGAATATTTTTGAAAAATTCTGATGGAGTTTTCGTTGAAAATATTTTTTTAAATCTCATCAACTTTTTTAAACTTTAAAAAGTAATTTTATTACACGAGGACGCTCCGAAATTCACGCAGGTTACGTAAAAGAATTCGATGTGTTTATTGTTAAATGTACAGTTTGTGAAGACATCCTTCCAATTAGCTTTTTAATCCAACTGAAGTTACTCTCTCGCAAAAGCAATTTCTGATTCAATACGATGCACGATGTTGCATTGATGCAACCAGCCTGAACGTAATGAGTTAGATCGCGCGATCACGATTCGATTCTCATCGGTTTATTTGTCTGCCGTAACCAGTCAGTCCGAGTCCGATACGATTCCCGGCAGCGATTCACGGACCGTGCAATCAATCCCGTTACGTTATTAATCGTAATCTCGTTGCATAATGCGGCGTGGTTTTGCTGCTGCAGGAAATCGAAGAGGAGGAGGACAGCGGGTGCGAAAGCGAAGGTCAGATTCTGACGCCGCCGTCGAGTCCCGGTTCGGGTCAAGGTCATTCCAACTCCAGTCACTCGTCGAGTGGAAGTTCGATGCTCGACGTGCACAACCTCAACCTTCACGGCACGGGCGGGAGGAGCGCTATCGTCAGGGTTACCGCCGGAAACGCGCAGGGTGTTGCAAGGTAAGTGTTGGAAAATTCGCGTACTTTCTTCTCCGAATGATATCGTGCGTTTCGCGACACGCTTCTTTTCTCGCGTTAAAAGATACCACGCGATAGAAAAGGTCACGGTAAAAGAGAGAGAGAGAGAGAGAGAGACAGCAGCGGTTCCTCTTTGACGTTCTCTCATTGTTGCTATTCTTGGGTAATGAAAACTTAATTGCCTTCAGAATTGAAAGGGGCAAAGGCGACTAACGCGATACTTACTCTTACGAGAAAGATGGATGCGCCGTATAGTTACGTCTCGCTCGGAAATTATCTTGATTAACTGTAACTGGCGTTCTCCGACTTCAAGCGCTCGTACTTTCCGGGTTGACTTATCCCCCATCCAATTCGTTCCTGGCAATTTTCTACGGAATTTGCAAAAAAAGAGACACGGGCTCGTTAAAAAAAACGTTGACGTTGGGAAGTAACCACGGAACGTTCTCGCTACGTCAGGGTAGAAGAAACTGAAAACAATTCGCTCTCGCGATCCATCATTAACCCGTTGCCGGAATTGCGCTCTTCTCGAGCTCCGCTCGCGTTTCTTTTGAAGCACGAGACGTGCGCCGATTACTCAACAGTCTACCGATCACGCTACTTGCTATTTCGCGCGCGTTAACTCGTCGAGGCTAGCAAACCGTGACACGCACACCGGGGTCCGTTTCACGGATGTCGCGCCTCGACAGCGCGCAACGGACTAATTACAACGTGGCTAAAATACAGCCAATGAGAGGAAGCAAATCGTGTTTTTTTCCAGACTGATCTCCGTCACGGCGAACGGCTTCCCCGCGGTAGCCGGCACGCAACACGCGCACGCGGGTACAACTGCAACCACGACTACTGTGGCCAACAGGCACCACGCGAGGAGCAACGAGCACAGTCCGCCCGACACGAAACGCAGGATACACAAATGCCAGTTCCCCGGGTGCAAGAAGGTATACACCAAGAGCTCGCATCTGAAGGCCCATCAAAGGACGCACACGGGTGAGTTGATGCAGCTATGTCTATCTAGTAGTTGATTCGAGACCAATCTGTGTGTGTGTGTATCGAGGCTGTCGATAAATTAGTCAGTTCAAATTGCCACTGATGCGAGATAATCCGATAGACTGTCGCGACACGCCACGCGCGAATCCAAATAATCATAAGAGCGATGAAGCTGAACTATGATTACGACGAGTTGTGTGTGTGTGTGCAGCAATGAATACGTGCGCGAGAAGCATTTACGAGCACGTCGGTGGGAGTTATAACAAATTTTTCAAATCACCATCGGACATTCTCGCTACGGCAACAACGGGAGTATAATTAATTACGAGGTTGAATTAAGGGTGCTTCGTTATTCGCATCGATGCGTTCGAGAGATGCCATCTGACGAAACAAAGCAGACAAATATAGCGCTTATTCGCGCGTATTCTCATGCATTTATCTCTCTGATAGAATCAGATTTGACCGACATCGCATGCTTCTCTAATTGGCTATTGTCGTTTGGAAAACATTTTTCTGATCTTCGTACATATATATTCTTTCAAAAACAAAAGGGTACGTAAATTGAACTCGTTTAGTGTGTTTCATTTAAATGTATCAATTTTATTGCATTACGTTTGCTTTCTACTATTTTTATGTTTCTTTCTGAATTTTTACGTAGCTGAATAAGGCATTATTTAAACCTTCTCTGTTCTTTGATATTAGCAAAAGTATTTATTTGTAATTAGAAAATACGTTAATAAAATACAATATAATATAAAATTTCTATAAATTTAAAATAACTTATCATCCGAACGGAAGTATCTGTAAAATAAATTATGGCTAAATAACTTTATTAAAATATTACTAATTAAATTTCCGTCAATTAGATTGCATTTAAAATCTGTTGTGCTTGCTACGTTATATCAAATTAAATAATTATAATCGGATCATTAATATTTCATCCGTGTAAACTAAATTACAAGCGTAATTATAATTCTTCGTCAATTAGAATTCTCTTGTGTTTCGATAAAACGAGTGAAATTTCCTTTCACCTTAAAGAGTGGCAATATCCATCTTGCTACTTCCATGATCCATGTTGACGGTTCGCGTCATTGTCCGAAAGCGATATTGCCATGGGTCTTCGCATTCTCCTCCCTCCGATCCTTTTCGTGGTCGCTTGCGGTGAACGATGGCAGGCAGAGAGATTGTAATTAACGAACTCTCCTGTTCCCTTTCGTCTTTCTCTCTTCTTCCAGTGCAAGTGTACGGTTCCATCCTCATCCTCTCCTTCTCGGATCCTTGCTCTTTATCCACGGTTTTTGTCGCGTCACACTCAGGTCCTAGGGTTTCGCCAGTCGTACGTACCCTGCGGTACGTGCCCTCGTCTTTCTATGTATAGCTTAGGCATGGCTCCCTACACAGAGATGACGAGAGAGAGAGAGAGAGAGAGAACGGAGCGGAATGCAAGGGTGGTAATAAGGGACGGGTTGGCCGGGACGCCTCCATCCTACAGCATGGCAGGTACGTCGGGATTGCTTCTCGCGGATCGTTAAGCAGAACTGCTAACTACGGGATTATGCATACTGCGGGACCCGTCCCGCAATTATGACTCTGTTATGAATTCGTCCTGACACAGGGATCCTCCTGTCGGCGAAACGGCTGCGCCAGACGACGGACTGCCGCGACATGTACGACGGCTCGCCGTAGGACGTTTATCTCGAGACATTTACGGAGAAAAAGGTGTAAAAGCGCACACTGTGCCCTCGGGTATTGGTTCACCCGGTTCTCTTTTCTCTTGCTCAGTCCGTACTTCGCGATATCACATGCGAGCATCGAATGTATCTGCTCCGGAACTGAAACGTTTCTCTGTCGCACAATAGTTTTCTTAAGATTCTTGTCTGTGTTTTATATCTTATCCTTATAAAATGCCTTTGTAAGAAATTGAACAAGACATAGCTATATATCGTATAAAAGAAGTAAACTCTAATCATTAAAGCATTTAACCACTACTAGTAATTAGTTTTTATTAAATGGACGATTCTTTAAAAATTCTTTAATTTTTACATATCTACTTTTCATTGAACAAAAAAAATTCCATCAAAAATTACAATTTGCTAATATTATAGCCATATAAAATTATGTAATCACTTTTATTAAAAAAGAAAAAAATATATTAAATTAAAAGAGAAGAAATAAAAAAATTAAGGATATACAGATTTCATGATTCTTCTTGAAATATGACGAAGGAAACAATTGTGCGACTACTTTCGTACTTATTGATTACATTCGCTGCATGAGGAGATTTCCGCCGCGATCTCGTCGAAAAAGTTCGGCGACACGCTCTCTCTCAGAGTTTGCCACCAGAAGAAAAACGACCGCATCGAGAAACTTCGAGAAGCGGAGCTTTTCGTGGGGATAGAAATGGCGGTAGACTTTGATCTCACTCGACGGAATCTAATTACCCTGCGGACAGGACTTCGCGGTGGCAAGACACGAAACGAAGCGAGTCGTCGATCGCGAGACGACAACGTGAAGGTTCGTTACGAATTCCATCGGCGAAGTTTCTCTTCGGAAGGCTTCTCGATATGTAGATATTCCGAGAAGGATCGGCGAAGATCTAGTCCCTTTGCTTAGTCTGATATTTGAAGACGAGAACGGCGACGACAGAAACGCGACATGCTCATTTACATCCATCAGATCGCATTATTCTCGTAGACGGCGGATTTAGCGCTGATTCTACAATGTGATCCGATTAAATGACTTAATCAACGTATTTGTCTGCTAATTTCTTTCGAAGCGATCAGACATCACTAAGTATCAAGTATGCCCATCGATTTATCAAGACCTGTTTTTTTTTTTTGCATGCGAAGCTCGTTTAAAACGAACGATCTTCAGCTGCGAGAGAAAACCGTTGAAATATCTTGAATTTTGCTGGTTCAGCACCTCGCGATAATTTTACATTTTTATTTTCGCCTGCGTTACGCATCGATGTAAAATGTGGTTTCTCGCCGGCCGTTTAAATCACACCGTTCAGATCCGCGAGTTAATTAAAACGTTTAACGGATTTGGGCCTTCTGCAAAGAGGCTAATTTGAGCGGAGCGTAGCGCAGCGTTTCGCGAATACTTCCGAAACGGCCGCGATTTTTCACCGTCATTCACAGCGCAGACAGATTTGCGTAGAATTTATGTAATGCGCGATGAAAAGAAAGCCCTACGTAATTACGTTAATTATAAATCGTAAAGAGAAAAACCGGGGGGGAGACTAGTTATGGGAATGATAATACCGAAAGAAAAATCCACGGATGAACTCTTTGTTCTGTCCTTATAGTATCTTGACGAGAATAAAACCGAACTAATTCTTCTTTTTCATTCGCGCTTATCCTTCTCGCGTATTAGGTTCTTGTCCGAATGGGTCCTTTCTCGCTGTGGCAGCGTCGCAGGGCTCTCGTATCCGATTTTCCCACGGGTGTCAAGGAACTATCGATCGCCGTCCTGCAGCCTCACGTCGGCTATGTACAGCGGCGGCGAGAGAAAAGAGGGACGAAAGGATAGGAAGAGAGAGATTTCCAATTACAGGGACTTTCCGTTCTGGAATTCCATTCCCGACGTCATTGTTCTCGCGTCGCGCGCCGCGGACAGGACTTTGATCCTTCGACGATGCGAGATCGCTTCGCCCGGGACACTTAACAGTCCTTCACTTCATTCCGGAAAGTGGATAGTCAACATATATGAGAAAGAGCGATTTTATCCCTTCTTTGTTGAGTTCACTCGACAGTCGCTTGATTTCGTGCAGGAAATGTAACGTTTAGCATTCTTCGGTCTAAAAGAGAAAAATATTTATTCTAAACGGAAATCCCTATTAATGCGCAATATACGATCGCTTAAATAAATTTATAGATACAAGTTTATGAAATACTTATGCAATTAATGAGAAAGTAGATAGTTTGATAAAATCTATTCCCAGTATCATTCTCAGTGACTGCACCTTTTCTTGTCGCATTATTAAGGATGTATTATAGTTTCGTCTATAATATTTTTGACTGCGAAGAACGAGAAAGACGAGAATGGGATTATAAATGACTCAAGGATGATAATACGTATTTCATGTGTGTGTGTGTGTGTATATATATATATATAAATTCATACACGATTGAAAACTTTGCTTTAACGGATCGAGAGATACGGGAGGAGGCAGTTGCAGTCGAAGGGGGTGAACTACTAGTCGAGATTACGGAGATCAAAGTAGGTCAGCCAAAGTATAATAATTTAACATGAGAGCGCTTTAGAGACGCACAGCTTTCCGCGATCTTAAATCAAACGAAGAATGGAACGAGCGGTGGCGCGGCTCCGAGAACTTATTTATCAATGTAACTCGCGACGATGAATCCACGCTGTCGAAAACAGTCTGCTTATATACATTACTTCTGCATTTCTCCTTAGACGTGTCGGTGTATCCGCGAACAATAGAACCTGAAGGTATCCAGCGTCGGGAGGGCGGTATAATCGAATTAACCATAAATCCAAAGCATTTCCGCACAAACGGATATCCGTGATTTATGCCTGGCGAATGGTCCGAAGCGCGAAAGAAACGAGCGACGCAATCGCCCGGTTAAAACATTACAATGAAGCAAGAAATAAATTTGCAAAACGACAGAATGACTTTCTTAAGTTTCCAACGTTTGCACGGAAAATATACCGCTTTCCTCTACGGTATCAATTGTATCACCATTTGTCGCCTTTCTCATTTTACTAATATTTGGATTACTTAAAATGTATTTATATCGATCACAAAATACACACACGCTGTTTTTTATGAAAATAGTAAAAAAATGTATATTTATAAAAAGAACATTGATATATAAGATTGAATCTCAATCGATTGTATGTAAAATTTGCATACTCTTAGTAAAAATAAAAATATAATTCTAATTATTGCTGCACAGAAAAAAATACATACTGTACGCATGTAATAATTACTTGTTTCAAGTATTTCAAAAGTTTATGTATCCGCAAATCTATCATAAGTTCCTCACAAGCATTAAATTTATTCAAACTATGTAGTCTGAAAAAATCTTAGTAAATTCAATACTTTAATCAAGATTATTAATTTTGACGAACAAATTTGATCTGCTTATCGTATAAAGGCGCTTCTTTGCGGCTTCAATTTTATAATATTCTTCAAAAGAAAATAAATCTTATTTTGAGTGTACAATAATGGGTTCTAAAATTTCTAGTAAGTATATTTTAATTTTATTATCAAGAAAATATTCTTTATTAAAGATAATCATAAAAAGAAAAAAGTAAATTGAGTGATCACTTTTCTTAGCAACAAAATGATATATTTTTTTTACATGTTGTTACATTGATGTGCATGTATTCTTCCTCGGCCATGATGTTCCAATGCGATACACACATGCTCGTATGCGTACGATGCGTGCAGGACGATACTCTTAGCGTGTGATTTACGTGTCGGCGATATTTCGCATATAAACGAGCCTGTTATTTTTCGTCGCAGACATCGCGCCGGTGCACGCAGGAACAACTGCGTCGCGACGGTGATCCGAAATTTGTCGGTACATTGATTCGAAGAGACGAGCGTTCGCGAGGGTTGGTAAGCGGCACGTCGTCGAGCCCTCGTACTCCATTACTAAAAGTTTCTGGTCGCGGTGCATCGCGGTAATGCGATTCGTAAATAATGGCTCGAGAAACTGAACTCGGCGACACACCGTCCGCCTTCTTCTTCGTTGTCGTCGTCGTCGTCCTCCCGCGAGCCAAATGCATCTGCGCGATTGAACACGTCTCCTCTTACGTTTAAACCGCAAGCTCAAAGTCTCAGCTGCATCTTCCAAGCTCCTCTCTCCTACAAGAGACCGCAGGCGCCTGTGGTTGTGTGAGCGATCTTACCCTTATCTCTTCCATATTTCGTCGATGTTAAATCTTAGATGTTACCAACGTGGTCCTCCAAGACGGTACACAACGGCCATCGATTTTCGCAACTGGAAAGTCGCAACCGGATCGCGATTACACTCCCAAGAGAGTTAGCTTCAGCTAAATTTAGGTCAGTAATTAATTCAAGGTTAATTACCCCGGAAAGAGTCGTCTATTTTATATTGGAGCATGTTTTATCGCGAACGAATGTTATGGGTGTATCGGAAGCTAATCGATTATTGCGTGTAATTCGAACAGCGGTAAAACGTTTCGTAATTCTTTGAAAAGCTCTTCGTTGCACGAAATCAGTAGAACCGGGTAGTTTTTCAGAATTTATTTCTAGAGATTCGTGGTAGAAACGAATGAAGTTCACGTGCAATGAATCGCACGTGCGTTGTAATAAAAGAATACCGATAGTAAACGTTTTATTACAAACACGATGTAACATGCTTTTACGTTACGTTCCAATTTACGAAATATTTTAATGAAATTGGCAGGCTATTTGTAACAATATCAACGACGTGTGTGTGTGTGTATGTGTGTGTGTGTGTGTGTGTGTGTGTAGAGATAGTTTTTAATTAGGTCTTAATAGCACTCCAATATTTGCATCGACAGATCATTTTCTCGATTACTTACGTACTATTTACGTAAAAGTTCGCCTGATACATATTGTAACACGTTCACCTCGAAGCGACTATGCGCGTATCAATCTACAGCATACATCGATTCGTACCTCGGGCACTGTTCGAAACACATGATCGCAGCGAAGTTAGATCCGTCTGCCGCGACGGGGGTTGTGTACCGCAAACAATTGGAAACGTCGTCAAAGTTCTCGCTTCGGTTGACAGCGTAACCGCACTTCACAACACGCGAAATGCGAATCGCATCCGGCAGTTTCGCGACACGCGATGAAAATCTTTTATACATGCGTCACGAAGATGCGGTTTGAAAAGTGAGGCTGTAAAGTAAGTTCCGCAAAATTTTCATGTGAAGTATGCATTCCTCGACACCTCCGATATCTCTTTCTGCGTTATTTTTTGTTACGTTTTTCGTGACATGATGCAAACCCTTCATTATTCACGTGGGGGGGTGACGCTCACACGGAAAAGACGATTTTGCTGAAGATGACGGTTTATCTAACAGTTTAGTTAGATAGAGATCTGGAAATAATTTTTTATATTGTTATATTATAGGAATTAATTTTTATTGGCTCCTCAAAATAAATATATAGAACACTCAATTTGATTGCTAGAATGTCAAAACTTTTTACAGCATTGCTCATCATGCTTAGGATTTCTATGTAATTATTTTTATAATACAATAGACTTATTTTTAGATCTGTATCTAATTAAATTTTTAGATACTTTAACAAAGTCGTTCTTTCCGTACAATCTTATTAATTTGCTAAATATAAGTGCTATTTATATACATTATTATATTTGAAATTGTTTTACAATTTTAAAAAGTTAGATTTATTTTCACCTAAAGAATATACAGAATATGAATCTTTATTTAATTGTAAATCACCAAAGAGAATAATAAAAAATAAAGTATAATGTCGCGGTACCAGAAACACCTCATGCGAGTAATTATGTTAAATATCAATATTGAATAATGTAGGATTAATAATAATAGTGAAAAAACTTCTTACAAATAAATGCAAAATAAAAAAATAAGAAAGAGAGCCTGTGCAGACGATTATACATAAACAATATGCAAAATGAAATTATTTTGATTCCTGTTCACGTCATTTAACACAACGGAAAACAATGAACAAATTCACTGAAAAACGCATGATCGATCCTCGAACGTGCAAGTTTTTTTATTCCTTTCACTTTACTGCGTCTTGTTTCGCGAACAACCATACATCCATTTCCACGATGCGATACTTCCGGAAGAAATCTCTCATTTATCATTTCTACAAACACTCGTTATCTCGTAACGGCAAGAAGAACGTCGTTCACAAAATCCGTCTTTCCAAAACTGAGTATGAAGCGATATCTCGCTTCGTAAAATTTTCTCGGAACCCTATGCGATCCTCGAGACGAATCCCGGACCATCCTCCCCGAAGATGGAACGTCGAAAATAATAAAATGCCATCCCTCCATCGTGCCGCAAGTAGGGGTAACTGCGCTGTTTTCCGCGGACCCTTTCTTACATCGGGAACGTCTAGTCGGTCGTCCCTCGAACGATCTATCACGCGGTCCTGTAGAATGGTCTCTGATATATTAAACGTTCTCACAACAAGAAACTTCTTCCTGCCAAGTATTTTTGGATGTAAACCAGAATTTGGTACCTCTAATCGCAGAGAAGTTCACTGGGTGTCTCTCTCTCTCTCTCTCTTTCTCCCCGGTAACAAATTAACCGCATGCATCCCTTTAGAACAGAATGCGACGCGTCTTTATAGCGCAGCACAATATTTTTCAAAAAGTTCGATATTATCAAATTTGCTTTGTTTGCCATTCAAGCGGCTACTTTAGCGATTACGATTCGATCGAATTTTCGATCGCAAATGCGTCGAACTCGCGCTCTACGCTATTAGATATCGAAAGATTCGCGCGTGGAACGCCTTTGAATATGCAAGAGAACGCTGCGCTATCAGAAAATCTCATCTCCTTCGCCGGCGGGGGCAATGAAAATCTTTTTGTGAATAAAGTACAAGCGTATCTTCTCCTTTATAGCAGACAATATTTCTTGAAAAGAAAACCTTCTCTTTCTTATTCCCCCCCGACTTTTTCATTCCGACTACAGGGGGGTTGGTTTCTAGCCTTGTCTTGTCTCTTGCAAAAAAAAAAAAAAGGGAGGGGGTAGAGGAAAACCGTGCTCCACCGAAATTTGGTATGCGAAAAAGAAAGAACGGGTGCAATACGTCTCATAATTTGATACGCGTCACTACGAGGAATTCCTCAGATTGCACGCGAAACGCGAGGTGCATAAAAGGGACTAATGTAAAGTACGAGTACTATGGCTGGCGGTGCTAGAAAATCGTATCTCTCTTCCCAGGGGGCATGAAGCAAAATCTTTTTGTAAAAGAGATACCTTGCATTTCCTCTTTTATAGCGTACGATATTTCTCCTGAAGAAAGCGTTCCTCTTTCTTACTTGCTCGCGGTGACGACCGTCTCTCTTTCTAAAAAGATAAGTTTTCAACGTATTTCTCCCTAAAACTAGAATTCGAGAACAGAAAATGGAGAATTTATTCGTTCAAAGTCGTTGCCTATTTGTAAGATCGATAAAACACAAAAAGTACGTTGACGTCGCGTAGGAAGAAATATATTAAACTGTACGGAGCAAACTTATTTCATACTAAATTCGAGAGAGAAACAACAGAAGTACGCAATGTGTCGTGATTGTAACTTTGCAGTTCATTTCTACTTATCAGTTCGGTAAAGAGAGCCAATATCGTAAAGAATCAACTTTCCGCAATCATTGCTTTCACCACGTTTTACGTTTACGTATTCCCGATACGTATTCATTCTGTTGCCAAGTTATTTCGCGGTGTCGAAATCCGGCACGTTTCTGTCCATATAGCAGAAGTTTCTACGCGGCGTCGATTCAAGCAGAAATAGATCGATCGACAGTCGTCGATCGCTCGGCGAAGTTTGCTGGGTTCGTTTGCGAGTAACGAAACGTCCGCGTCAATTTCCCGGCGAAGTTGCTGGCGATAAGTATCGCGCTGGGGAAAGTAACGTTCGCTGGGACTCGGTGAATTTTCCAGGGGGCCACCATGGAGGAAAAATCTCGAGTCGGCCGTCTCTCTCGAGCGATCCGTCACGTGGGTGCTCGCGATGGCCTCCGGTATTAGACGCGCGCTATTCGCCGAAACGTTTTCGCGCAAAATGTCCTCGGATGTAAAAGGCGGACTCAGGGGCGGAATCCTCGCCCATAAATTCCGGTTGTCCTATCCCTCGGCGACATGACGGAAGGTACCCTATACATCCTCGCCGGCGGCGGACTTAATAAAATGCAAAGACGACGAGCACACGTTGCCAGGACGGACTGACATATCGACGCAATACCAACCCGCCGCCCGGACCCCCACCGGTCCGTAACGTCGTCGTCCTTGGCAGAGGGAGGACGTAGAAAAATCGCCCTTCCGCCGGAAAGGACGCTCCGGCATACCGTATAAGGCGCGACGACGCTAACTTTGTTATTCACGAGCACGCGAGCGTGCCGCGTTTTTAGACTTAGGACGATTCGGTATTCCAACTCGTTTACATGCAAAGGTAAAAGCCGATATTTTTGCGTGTTTCCTGACGGCCTTTTTCTCTACGAGATAATGTTTATTGGGACAAGAACAGAAGGGTGAACGTGCCCGGCATGATAATTTAAGTATCGTACCTTTAAACATTCTTATATGCGCTTGAAAATCATTTACTCTTTCCTTTTGATAGTTCAAAGGAAATTTTTGAATGTTAAACCAGATTTTTATTTAATCAGCTTAATGTGTCATACTGTGAATTTATAATTAATAAAATTTACATTGTTATCTCGGTTCAGGCCAAGAAGTGTTCTGTGAGTAAAAAAAGTAGTGACATAAATTCACGTTATGAAACTGACGAAATGGAAAGTAAAGAGCCACATTGTTACTTCGTTATCTCGACGATCATTATTAACTCAAGTGTCAAGGCCGCAATAAAAGTAACCATTAAGAACCAAGGATGAATTGTCATTTGCATTCTTTCGTATAAATCGAGAAGAACAGAAGGATGAAGAAGAATGCGTTGGGAATGCGTTTTAATGGAGAGAAGTCTGCTTGTTTACTGCTCTATTACGAAATGGCGAGGCACTCTGTCTGGTGACAATAGACGGGTTATTATGTAATAATAAAATGAGGATTACCAGAACAATGTATTGTTCTCTACGCAATAATAATATTACATCGCATGTAGGATCCATTTATCAAAACGAAGTAAAATGACCTCTTCAAGGGCTCATAATTCCATTATATTCCGTTTCGGATCGATGGATTTTTGATACATTTTATCGATCGCGAAGCTGCTGATGATATTATATGATATTCATGGTAAACAATGTCTAATATGTTATGCGTTTCGCGCCAAGTATAAACTAATCGCATTAGTTTCGCAGTGTTTATGTATAACACGGCATGCAAACGGCTGAAATCATTAACGCGTCTAAATCTATTATATGCTAGCGTAAATTAATGACTTAATGTTTAACGCTGCATGAGAATATACGTCGACAAAGCTGGCTACGGCAAAATGGCTACTATAATAATACTGACAATAATTATATATATTTTTCAATCATTTTTTTTTCACAATTTGTTTATTTTAGAAATTAGAATATTAATTTTAATTAAAACCTTTATTTCAATTTAAAAATGGATTAATGTTTCATCTTTTGAAAACGTAGGTAATTATTCGAAAGTCACTTATCTGGTTTTATTTGGTGGAAAATACTCGACGTACGATTATTTTTCTAACTGAACCAGAAAAATTTAATGTAAACGAGTGGAGTTTGAATCCAAAAGATGTCTGATGATGATTAGATCGAAAAGATTTAAAAAATTCCATAACTGAGCTTAACAGATCCGAAAGATTAAACATTAAACGCAAAGGCACGAGCTGATACTACATTCAATGCCATTTCAATGTCATTTACATCCATCGTAGGAAATAATTTCCGTTAATTTAGCTATCG
>NW_017305661.1:405889-406647 GCF_001594115.1 Trachymyrmex septentrionalis
ACAAAGGCACGAGCTGATACTACATTCAATGCGTCATTTACATCCATCGTAGGAAATAATTTCCGTTAATTTAGCTATCGACGTAACGAAGGGTGGAAGAGGAGACAGTAAAACGCATCGCTGATGTACGCTTAAAAGTATCTAGAGAGACGCGGGCGAGGGTGTGAGAGTGTTTTCCATACGTGGACGTCGTTTAGCAACATTCGTTGTCGACGCGCGTGAAGGGTACGCGAGAGAAGGTGGGACGGGACTTTAACGCGTCAAGCCATCTTGTTTAAGATGGCTTTATTACGTAGGTGGTAACGAACCGCCGGGAGGCCATTATGCAGCGATAAAATGCGCAATGCCCGTTGTACGTACGTGTCGTTTCGTACCCGTGTATTCCAACCCGCGCCGTGATATGCCCATGCACGTCGAACGGAGCAGACCGGGCACGCGTTCGCGATAAACGCCTGCGGTCGTGTAAAGCGTTACGGTATGGTCGCTATGGCTACGCAAAATTTAATTCCTCCGTGAAATCGAACATTACGTACGCACGTAGCCGGGCACAGGATTTTTGCAAAAATTGCGTTACCTCCGCAAGCGCCAGCGTTAGCGTAGCTCGCATTCGCATCTGTTCTCTCGCGATTTCCGATGGCTTCTCGAACGAAGCAATCATCTTCTCATTTTATATTGTACAGGAGCTGCGATGATAGACCTCACTGGAAAGTACGGCAACAAGATGACGTGTGTGTGTGTGTGTGTGTGTGTGTGTGTGT
>NW_017305661.1:406747-414152 GCF_001594115.1 Trachymyrmex septentrionalis
GAAAAGTACGGCAACAAGATGACGTGTGTGTGTGTGTGTGTACACTGAAAAAAAAGATTGGCTGCCGCAGCAAATTTGATGGCGTAGCATTTTAAAATTTGCTACAGCAATTTTTGGTTGTGTCAACTTATCCGCAATCTCAGTACAGGATTTCGATTGGCTATCGCAAATAAAAATTGGCTGCTGCAGCCAATTTTAAAATGCTATGCCATATTTACCATCTAATTTGCTGCAGCAGCTAACCTTTCCTTTTAGTGTATATATTGTATATATATATATATGATAATTGCTGAATTTTTCTTATTTATCCGAATGTGTTGTATAATAAAGGTAAATATTCTGTACGTAGGCTGTGGCGTGGAAATTCAACGGATTCATAATTTCGATCATACTTTTTTTCGTGTCGACATCTTGTGAAACTTTATGGCCGAGACACGAGTATTCTCTCATCGTCGCGGTGATCCAACAGTGAAGTCAGCGACAATTTTTCTTCTCGCCTGCTAGGCTAGTTGTAATACATGCGCCACCGGCACCTTCCATCGCGGTTACCTTATTTATCCTTATCTTCCTCGGAATTTCCTTCCGACGCGAGTCCGCAATTCCCGCCCTCGCAAGGGGGGGGGAGGGAGGGGGACAGGCACATTCGTGTCACCATTTCTCTAGCTGGCTGCGGAGGACAGCAGGCGGCAAGGGGAACGGATGGTGGTATCCGGGGGTTGCTTTTCTCGAAACGCGAAGGGCGAAAGGGTGAGATGGATGAACGGTGTGAGGTACGTCAAGTACGTGTGCCGTATTTTCCGCAGAGTCGCGGCCTCGTAGAATGTCGGGTGTCGTTGGCGGAGGCGCCGGAAACAGCCAGTCGAGGGTGGGTGTAGGTGGCGAAGTAACGGGGGGGCGAAGGGGTGGATGGATTTGGTTATGCGTCGCCACGTCCCGGCTGGATTTGTCGTCGTCACCTCCTGCTAGGGATGAGAGACTCGGTGTAGAAGAGGGGTTCCCGCCAGTACCCCCTCGGTGCAACTTTGAAAGAGACCGAAACGCGATGTAAATTTTTTCCCTTCATCCCTCCTCTTCTCGCGGAACGTAGAACGTCGTTCGGGAAAACCGTCAGTTGCGCCAGTCATTGTGACTGTGTAATCGAGATCCGAGTTTCGAGAAATTATCCTTTATACACACATATATATGTATTTTTAAATGCTTTGTGCCAATTTCGCAAAATATAACGAAACTTACGATATTTATATATATATATCTAAAATATAAATCTACAATGAATGTTGTATTGCGATTTATAGGATTGCAGTAACTTTGTAAAGAAAAATCTGAAGATGCTTTTCCTATCTTTCTTTAGAATTTAATATCGGTTACATAATTAATCCTCTCGAGCCAAAATATATAACATAGTTACTGACACTAGATCTGTAAGATCTAAATAATTTATATTAATTAAAAGGCAGTAATTAATTTTATTAGTAGAGTAACTCCGATATATATACGCGGCGCCTATCAAAAATTTAATTTATTACTTATGTATCACGAAATAACCACTACGTCTTTTGCACGTCCTACAGTAATTATTTTGTGTAGATTATAATTTATGATGGCGCTACTCAACACAGTGACAAATCAATTCAACTGGCAATCATTTCATTAATATTAACAGTAAGAAATTGCAATCGTAACGCAATATTAATATAACATGAAGGCATGTAACAAAGTAGTTGCGGAAAAATTACCTCCACTCCTTCGATTTTTTCTGACTTTTGCGTAAATCCCAGCGCGGTATATTTGCCGGAGTTACCCTATATTTTAATAAGTAAACATTTTTTTAGGCAGATAATTATGCAGATATACACAAAACGTGCAAATTTGCACAAATATACAAATATACATAACATGTACAAATAAATATGCATTTTTAGATGCTCTTCCAACAAGATAAATTTGTATTTTGATGTTACTTTTCAATTTGCTTTCTAAAAAAATATGAAATTGCACAAAATCCGTTTATTAACAAGAACAAGCCAAATATACAGATGTAATACAAAGAAAATTGAATTATTCGGCATTTTCGACAAAGAGATTTAAGTCGGTTCGTTAGACTCACACACCATCAGCTCTGAAGGGTTAATAATTAAAGAGCAATATTAATTTTTTTGCAGAAACATATATTAGTGGATATTATCATGATATTTCAGATTACATAATTTAGTGTATTTTTCTGTCAAAAACTGATCCGGGCGCGACGCATGGAAAATATCTTCGTCAACACTGACTAAAATCACGATGCAATCTGTTACATCTACTTTTTCAGACGCAGCGCGTCTGAACACGGATGGGAAAACGCTACATTTAAATTACAACCGTGCCTTTTGCGCAAACTCGCAAACAGACATGGCAATCTAAAAACAGCACTTTGTGGAGTCGAGAATTCCGCCTCTTTTTCGGATTTATGAGAACCGCGGGAGGGCATGCGACGTGTTAAACGTTTCTCTTCGGGGTTTTATACACACATTTGTATTACTTTTATCTCGACGGCGGTGTTGTGAAATATACTCGCGCATCAGTTCCTAGATGCAGTCGGATATGCCCGACAAATTTCGTGCCTTGACAAAAATAATAGAAGATCGTATTTCAGTGCGAGCTCAAAGTACTTTACAACGGACGTATCTAGATCGCGACAAGAGACACGTCTGCACGGACACTCAGAAAGTTCAAATCAGGAAGACAAAGCCCTCGCTTGTAACCTTTTTACGCGAGCCATAATTTTTCATTATTCCTTGAGAGATTTATTCAACAAGATAATCTACTATTTCGCTTATTAGTTAAGTACAGATACTTTACACAAATGTTCTCTCGAATTTCGTCGAGATTCGTATTGTCGAGATCCCATCATAAATGGGGTAGAATTAATTTGTCGTACTCCTTAACTGATCTGCGAAAATAACCGATCGTGAACCAAGAATATTATAATCCAATGAAGAATTAAATGGCAGAGAACGGTATCTGTATTAGAGACACGATTCTGTATTAGGACATACATAAAAGGATAGAAATCGTTTGTTATTGTGAGATCGATGAGTCGCGATACGTCGACGTGGGCGGCGCGGCGTCAACTACCCTTTCTCTATCGGGTCACGATTTACCAGCTGGTATAGGGTTCGCAGTCCCGACGTTTCTACAGCCTCTGATTCAACCTCTCCCGTCCCCTCAACCTCAACCCGCTTCTCTTTCCGAGCTGCGAAACTCCCTCGGCTTGTTAATCTCGCTAACATCGCGCCACAGGTGGTGACCTCGTATTGTCTCTTCTCTGCCGTGGCCTCATCAACGTCAGCCGCCTTCTATATTACCGAATAGATTATTTACGGACTTAATAACACATGGTCTCTCCTTCCGCCTGACGAACAGTTCCATTTCAGCGTACAGTCGCATATGTGTTTTCCACGGCCGGTCCTTAATATTTCTCTCATGTGTCGCAAATCAGTGGCGTTGAATGGGGGCGGCATCGTGCGGATTTTTCAGGGTTGTGTAGGTTTTTAAATCAGATTCAATCGCCGCGCGAATCCCACAGGATTACCTCGGATTTGCGACACAGGGATTTGTATCGTGTCGCCACCCAATGTGCGGTTGCCATTGTGCCGATAGTTGGACACGAATCCCGTCGTCGTCGACGTTTTCGTCGCAGTTAACGACGATTAGATACTACTCATTGTCTTTGATAGTCTGTTTAGAGGGATAATAACGTTCAATCCTCGTATCATCGCGCGGAAATCTATTGAATCGCTTTGCAGTAAGCTTATGCCTATCGTGATACTGTTCTATGATCAAGGAAGCCCCTGGCCCGGTGCCTGGATCATAACATTGAACGAACGAGCTTTCTCAAGTAGGAGACTGATACTATGTGGTCCCGCTTATCTCTATACAAACGGGCATTATCCAGCGTTATGTTCCGCGCAAACTGTCGATTCACAATGGCAGTTTACCGAAACCTAGGCATACGTGATTTATAGCAAGTTTAGTAATATTTACAATTATATATGTTAATTCATAATCTCGAAATCGAAAGAATTATTAAAAAGAAAAGCTTGGAAGCTTATTATTTGTTACCTACTTAAACACAATCCCGTTATAAATGTATAAATTAAAAGTGACGAAGGATATTTGCAGATTTTATATAGATTTTTCTAATTTTAATTTTTATCAATTTTCTGAAAACAAAAATTAATCTTTTTATTTTGACAAATCTGTAGTGTTTTTTAAACGTACTGTTAAACATAAAATTATTGTTGAATCTTATATTGCTTACAGATCTTATTGAAAAATCGTGTCTGTTTACCGCTCTAGTTTATTATAAACGTTAAAATATATCTCTTAGACGTTGAAACATATGAATTCGAATGTTGTAGTGGGTTATCGAAATCGTTCGAATCGCGGGAATAACTACTTGGAGAATTAAGTGCCCTACTAAATTCTCTAACGTGGCTTTGCTTTTTTCTGTTTCAGGGGAGAAACCGTACAAGTGCAGTTGGGAGGGCTGCGAATGGCGATTCGCGCGTTCGGATGAATTGACGCGCCATTACCGCAAGCACACCGGCGCGAAGCCGTTCAAGTGCCGGCATTGCGACCGATGCTTCTCCCGCAGCGACCATCTAGCTCTCCACATGAAGAGACACGTGTAATCAATCGTCTCCGCGAGCGGTCTCAGCCGCGCGTCACACTCCGCGGTTGGGACCGTCGAGACCTCTTCCTCGTAAAGATCGCGGAGATCTTCGACATTTGCACGCGATCTAACATTTTCTGAGGTCACCTAGTAATATGCTGCAGGTAGAAAGCGATCGATTATCGAACGCCTAAGCTTGATGAATAAATACATCAAGGGAGAGATCTACGAAAGTAGCTGCGTTTATTAGGTATTCGAGATTTGCCAGACTCCATCATTGACAAAAAGAATTAATTTTCGAGGAACACTTGAGGAGATCGATGATCAGCGAAACGCCGTTTGGAGACAATCGAAGATCGAGTTTATGTCGAAAACAATCCATGAGAACAATTCGAAAGAAGGCTTGACGAGCAGATGGTGTATTATTATAAAGTAACACTTCATCGGAGAGTCCAAAGAATCACGTATATTTCCTCCAACTGTCCTGATGCGTAAGATCAGGAGGGGAAAAAATAATTGACACTTGTCTTTAAGAGCCAAAGGGATCGCACGAAACAAATCATAGACCCAGCTAATTCGCGCGAATTTGAGGAGACGGAAACATCCATGGTCAGCAGTGATCCAGAAGAGAAATTGCAGCCAATGTAATGTAGGGAGGGGACCTCCGAGGAAATTGCCGAGCAAAGAAGTCGCCCGGGAAGTCTCGCACGAGAGACGTCAATCACTGCCAATTCGTTACATTCTAAGATCAGCGCTACCGTCGAAGATTTCAAGCTGCGACTTTAGCAACCGGAGGTCTTCGAGAAGCGAGAAGCTGACTGGAGAAAGCCTAAAGTTTTCATCCTCAATGGCGCGCGGCGGATGCTCATTTGCGATAAAAGAAGAAGAGAATTATAATGTTAAAGAAAAGACACGCTCCTACTATATATAGTATAATATATATATATATATAATGTATAATATCTATTATATAATATAATGTAAGTATATAATATACTTATAATATATAATATTGTATAATATATAGATGTACTTATATATATATATATATATATATATATATATTGCTATATATGTATATATACCATAGAACAAACCTCTATCTTTTTCAAAACGATCGAGTCAACGGTTGTCGCGCATTTACCGATGTCGAGATACGCCGGGTATCACGAGCGCCGTATCGCGCGTGCACTAAAAACTAGAAAAAAAAAAAAAACGTAGATTTCGCGAGGACAATAATGCAAACTGTCGGTGCCAAACGTTATTTCCTTTCTCTTGCTTTTTCTTTCAGGAACTCCGCGAAGACATTCGCGGCTAAAAACGCGCACGCCGGCGCTCGCGGTATCGCCGGTGATCTCTTCCCCGTATCGTAATCGCGCTGTCACGCAGCGGAGAGTCGAGACGGACGCGACGCGTGGTAATTGAATACGTGATTTCGACCAGTTTCGACGGCAACGAAGATTCGCTGTATCGGATGCTAATCCTGAATTTACAGTGCGAATTACAACGCGGCCCGCGCCACCGATTCCGCTGCCGCTACCGTTTTCCAGCCCGCTCGCAAAGAAGCTTACAAATGCGAGATACAACTGTTTCGCTTTGTTACTTACAGTGCTAATTTTTACTAAATGCTGACACACTCCGCGGCTTTCAGGTAATCCACTCGATCGTCATTGTTGACGCAGCGCTTTTTTTTTATTCCTGCGGAAAAAAAAGAAACCCGATCGAATTTTGCATGCTTGTGGGGGAAGTTAAAGGGCTTTTTCTCTCGTGATCTTTTCCGACTGTAGCATTATTCGATACATGCGCGGGTAAGGGGATCGTTCGATGAAACGATCATCACGAAAAACTCAGCAGAATATAAATGAATATATATATTTTTTAATATTCTCGTCATACTCATTGAAACAATGTAGATAAGCAAGTATATTACGGGCTGTATAATCCGCATAAGACTTTCGTACGCTTTTCACGCAGCCGAATATTTCGCGAATGATTCCCTGCCTCGTGCATGATCTTCTACGACGGACGGTCAACTTTATCATCTTGTATCCGCGAGCGCTTCTACAACATATGGCCATCAGCGGGAGATTGCTCGTCTCGCTCGTCATCGATCTGTAAAATCCCGATATTTAAAATACCGCGTGCAACAAAATAATCAAGTATCCTGGCGACAATGCCGAAAAGCAAACAAAGGGTACGGAATGAATCGAAATTGTAATGTAACTCATCAAAAACGAAGGAAGGAGGACACACTTCAAAAAGACTAATCTTACCTAATCGTAAGAGACGAAATAGTCAAGGAGACGAGAAATAAAAAATAACTAAATTTTAAATGTTCAGTGGCCAAATAAATTAATTGATACGCACGTAGAATCTAAAGATATACCGTACCTACTGAGTAAGCCCGACTGATGGAGGGTCGACACGGTTCGTACGAGTGCATGCGAGTGCATGCGAGTGCGGCTGTTAAGTCTGCGTGGGTCGTCAATGAGCGCGTGTATACGTATTTGCGTGTGAACATGCGTGCATGCGTGCGTGCGTGCGTGCGTGCGTGTGTGCGTGTGTGTGCGTGTGTGTGCATGTGTCTGTGTGTGTATTTTTTCCTTGGGTATTCCATACCTGAAAGATAGAGAATCTAAGGGAGGAGACGAGCTGAACACTAAGTTTGTATATTGTGCAATTTTTTCAATGTTTCATTATTTGTTACCATGTTTACGATTAATTATAAATAAATAAATAAATATA
>NW_017305661.1:414572-415204 GCF_001594115.1 Trachymyrmex septentrionalis
CCCCCCCCCCCTCCCATCCCCGATCTTTTTTTTCCAACAGGCGAGATGTAATTAAAAGTACACGTAGTACAAGGGAAAAGAAATAGCCGCGCGAAAGATGCAAAGTCTCGTCTCTGACCTCGACGACCTCTCGTTAAATTCCATGCCGGCCGCTGGAACGAAAGTAACTGAAGATAATGGTCCTTGTTAGAGTCAGAGTCCACGCATGTATAATTTGCTCTTCAAAGACTCGTGCACCTTTACACTGGGTTTGTATTTAGACTTAGTGTTGAAGAAGAGGTGACGAGTCGATACCGCAAAAGGGAAGACTTTCCCCGACGAAAGGTCTTTGTCGTCACGACGAGCGTTTCCGGCATTTCCAAACGAGGCGACCAACGAGCTCTGTAGATATACTTATATTGCTAAGCGAACGAGATCGGAAATAGAGGATGCACGAGCAATTAAATAACGACAAGAGAAAAGCTCGGATACTTTGAATAAAAAAGTAGCTAGACGTTTAGATAGATGGATAGCTAAATCGTTAGATAGGTATTTAGATAGACAGATGAATATTATAGGTCGACGAATGAGAATAGAGCGTATGCGTCCAAGAGTGCTTGAGACAGATAGAGAGAATTATATATATATATATA
>NW_017305661.1:415305-428316 GCF_001594115.1 Trachymyrmex septentrionalis
AGAGAGTATTATATATATATATATATATATATATATATATATATGTGTAGGTAGAAATCGTTATACATAGGTAGAGATGTAAGTATCTAAGAAAACTCTAAAGAACCTTAGGAGAAACAGTATCGTTGTACGAGGTACGATAAGTGAACATAAATGTTTTAAGATACTCGCGTACAAGAAAAACGAGATGAATACTGGAGGAATAAAAAAATAAAAGCATACATAAAATTAAGTGGTAATAAAAAAATTAAAAAACAGTACGATTATAATTGTATTATCGTGGTCTAAGGTATTTTCAGTCATGTTGTATAGTAATTGTAAATTACACGATTTTAAAGGAAAAACAATGCGAAAATGTGTATATGTGTGTGAGTGGGTGTGTGCGTATATGTAAGGGAAAGAAAGGATGATAGAAAGGGCAAACGTAAGAAGTGCGGCGCGGCTCGTGCTAGATCATCTTTGCGCAAAAGGAACAAGCTTTAAATGGAAGAAAGAAATATTGAAACGAGTGAATTATATCGGTCGAGTATTGCGAAATTTGTAATAATAAACACTCTTTCCCCCTTTTCCTAAAGATTTCGGCACAAACAGAACGAGTAGCAAATGGGACGCGAATTAAAAGAGAAGTATAAAAAGCCCTCTTTTAATAATAATGTTAATAATAAATAACAAATACTCGCAGCAACAGGGCACTGACAAACGCAATGCTAGATAGCTGTAATTTCGAAGCACTGATCCCTGATACGAGTGAACGAAATTTGATGTTACTATTTATAAAGTTACGGGAAAAAGGAATTAATTAACAATTTGTCATAATTCAGGACATCTGCAGTTTTGTTTATCAATTTTATTTTTTGATAATTCTATATATATATATTTTTTTTGTTTAAAAATGTTATTCTCTTTTTTGTTAATACTATCACGCAGCGTGCGCCTTCTATTAATATGTGGATTTTCCTTTTATTTAAAAAATTAGACTATTACGCGAGCTATCACATTAGACGTGAAATCGTGTCATCGACACGAAATTCGTCGCAAACTTGATAGCACCGTCGACTACCAATCAGATCTACGGAAAAGCATATAAACCATAAATTCGATTGAAAAAAATACACTTTATGGTTTGTTTTCTACCGGATGGATTGGCGTAATCTTTACACGAAAAATTTTTAATATTTTATTTAGGAATTATTAAATTAATTATATATTTGTTATAACACTTTTGTACAAAAGAACATTGTGTCAATTTCGAATTATTGATTTTTTTTTATTTAGATTGCGAACGTCATGTATTGTCGAATGCACATTCAAAATGCTACACTGATAACCGAACTGATATAGAACTAATATTATTTTTAGGAAACTTCCTCGTTAGAGAAAAGAGTTAAATAGAAATAATGAAGAAAATGAGTACTATTAATAATATACAAGGATTTTATGACAAAAGACTTAAAAAGAACAGCGAGAGAGGAAGAAAGAAAACGAGAGAGAGAGAGAGAGAGAGAGAGAGAGAATAAAAGAAAAAAAGTTTGAATAAAAAAAAATGAAAAAAAAAAGAGAAAAAGAGTGATACAAGTGAATACAGAAGCACCAGTGACAATGTGCGAATGAACAAGAGTGAAAGTGCATAAATAAGAGGTAAGAGAGAAAGAGAATGAAAGAGAAAGAAAGAAAGAAAGAGAAGATGCGCGAGAACGAAAGAGTAATGAGAGAAAAAACAAAGACGATATAACTTATATTTTTAAAAAGTGACCTTTGGCATATTTAAAGACTTGTAAAAATCGTGCAACGAGTTAAATAAACAAAATCAAGGGCGCATTGTATTAAGAGGCGTCCGTCCTTCTCCGTGTCTCTTTTCATGGTACACGATGCACTTATACACGTATACTAAACACATATACACTCACACAGAAAACGCACTCGTTGAAATACTCGGTAACAGGTGCGATTTACAATTCTGAGACATTTTCTAAATTGCGGTACATACTCACATTTTTAGCCGTCAAGCGCATGTACAGACACACAGGCATACGATACGACACGGGTTTCAAAATTAAGAAAGAGTCCGAATATATACCCGTGCGTTCTAATCTCAGTAAGAAACTAAAGAAAGACGAGTAAGAACATAGAAAAGTCGACAAATTACACGAATGGGAAAAGCAAAAGAGGGTGTGCAAACGTATTCCTCTGAAAAAAAAAAAAAACATACATTTCACAAAACTCAACTAATCAATAGACGCGTATTTATAGGCGGACGATTATCTCGGGGCCTAAAAAGATAAAAATGATTTCGAATTAACGCTCGATTCTCGAACCTCGCTCATGTTATCTTCCCCGCTTCGTCGCAAATCGAGTCTTCCTGATTTCGAATCGAATCACTAACGTTCACGCGATATATTAATAATTGAAAGAAAAGAAAACCCAGTGAAAGTGACAAACGGATAGGCGCGTTCTGTCGGGGATGAAACTTTTCTCATGGCGAGGTGTCTCGAGCATCGAGGAGGAAAACGGAACGGAAAGAAAACGAGCCAACAAGCAGTCACCGCACAGTCACTAATGTCATCCAACAACACAATCCATGTTAGGGAATAGTATTTTTAGGGATTTTATACAGGCATGCGACGGCATTTCTATGTTTTAGCCGGGATTTACTATCGATGATTATTGACGTTTTTTCGTGTATGTACGTGTAAGACGAGTGCGTGCGCACGTAACACATGTAACGAGAGACAGTGTGAACGGAAAAGTACGCAAGATGATTCTTGAAGGAGTGTCAGATGCAGAGAGAAAGAGGGAGAAAGAGAAAAAAGTGCGGAGGCAAATGGAAATCAGCGAAAATCATTTTTCCAGAATTCTGTATCTCGTTGCGTATACATTTCTACTTATATAACTGCGCGTTAATACATATTACGACAATGTGATTTATTATGTGTGATTTTGAACGTGAAGAGAGATGTGGGAAAGAGAGTCTTTAAGGGAGTATTTTATATTACGAAGTAAAACAAGAGCAAAGAAGAGATGCGAGCGAGAAATAGAGAGAGAGAGAGAGAGAGAGAGAGAGAGAGAGGGAGTGTAAAAGGAGAACGAGTGCAAAATGCGAAGCGATAGTTAATATCCTTGTAGTCGCAGCTTTTTTTGCCGCTGAACTGTATAATTCTAATGAAGAACGCGCTTGCATAGCTGTCGTTTCTTTCTCCCAGCGTCATTTCTTTTTCTTATTCCTTTTGTTCTCCTGTCTCCTCTTTTTATATTATGTTATATCATGGCCGTTATGTTTTTGATGTTTCCGCCAAGATGGACGATGACCGTCTGCAGACATTATTATGCTCCTTTTTATACCGTACACTTATTTATCCGAATAAAAAGAAACGTGACAACGAAAGAAGAATCATTAGTAATTACGCTAATAAGCTGTTAAGAATATTTATATTCATGTATATTCAATATCAGTAAACGATCAATTTTTTACACATCGTCTACTCTATGCAAATCTCTCCGATCATCGTCATCTTCGAAAGCTCTGTCGGCAGCTTTATCATCTTGAAAATAAGCACGGTTCTGCACTGCATTTCTTAGGGCTGTCCATCGTCGAAACCTGATCTGGACTTTACAGCCGCTTTCCACACTCCCCTCTCGGAAAATATCTCGTACCCTGCATTTACACGGCGCCGCGTAAACACGCTCCGCGCCACGAGTCGTTCGTATCGATATTGCATTGCGTGAGAGTAATGTACACGCTTCGACACGTGCGGGAGCTCGAGTCTTGTCTACCAAAACCGTAGAATATACTATTCGAGATGTGATTGTATATGTTTTTTAAATTTAGTGATTTTTAAGCGAGACCCCCTCGTGCTATGAAGCGAGTGTTGAACTGTATCAGCGACGGAGAATCGATAATCACGCGCGACACCGCCGAGATGAACGAGAGAACGAACGCGAAATGTATACGATTCTAGGAACCTGACTTGTCCTCGACGACAAAACACAGATTACGTAAGAAAAAAAAAAATAGAAAAAAAGATTGAAAATAAGAAAAAAAAAAAGAAAAAGAAAAAAGAACGTAAGAGAAAGGCATCTTCATCGAAAGTTGAGACTAATCACCTTATCACGAAAGTGTCCCAGTCGAGACGTACTGGTTTACTCCGAAGACTCGACGTTTTGTACAAGGTGTAGCGAGCTCGTATAACGAGCGCAGTAGGTGATCACATGTGATATTTGTATTGGCTATTATATATAAATATATACATATATATATGTAAATGTACATTATATATTAGAGAATATTCCGTTAGGATTATGACTGGTAGTTAGAAAAAGAAGACGTAAAAGGGGGATGAGATGGGAAGAGAAAGGGAGAGAGAAGAAAGACGAATGCGTCGCGGGCCCCATTGATTGTCCCTGCGTAGAACACGCGAACGCCTCGTGGACGGAAGAGAGTGAGAGAGAAACGGCGAGAAAATGATCAATTTTCCGTGGAGATAAAACAACGCTCTCGTCTGAGCCATGCCTAATTACCGAGCTATGCGCAGGCCTACTTGCCGGTTTCAAAAAAACGATTCGCCAATTTCGGGACGGGAAGGATATATAAATCGGCATGAGTATAAAAGAAACGGAAGCGTACAACGAGACGAGAGTACGGACACGAGCTTAAAAGGAAATCTGCGCGAGCGTAACTCGTCCGAATCATTCGAATTTGCCACAGACTGCGGCCATAAATATTTGTTAAAGCTAATTGAAGCTGTGATTCAACTGATTCTGGGATTAAGTGGAAATTAACTAACTTAATTCTGTGTATTTCTTTCTGAAGAGAGAATAGGACCCAAGACTCAGTTGAATTCCAGATTAACTTTAACTGCTATTTATGGGAAAACGGTTCTGTCCAATTTTCACGGGCAGAAGCGCACGAAAACGCGACGTGCAACTTGCTCCGAGAAATTCTTCAAAGTCAGGATGATCTCGAACCGATTGATTCTCGATCACGTATAGAAGAAATGCGAAAGATATTGGGCAACCATTTGCGCACTCGAGAGTAGTGCCACTCGAGCCCCCCCCGAGAGGCGAGTAGTTTCGCGATGCATAGTGACTTGACTTTTTTATTTCCTTCCTGCCTGCAGGACGAGTCGCTTTGCAACAATTCCAGTTCGCGAACGCGCACGTATTGCAAGAATGCCGGCGCGAGTAAAGATCGAAAATCGCTTGGCGGCGTTAAATTGCTTCGTGTTTTCAGTCGTTTTTGAATTTCTCGCTTTTCTTCAATCTCGGAATTGTCTACTTCTTATCCACTCCGGAATTGTCCACTCCGATTCTTATCCACTCTGCTCGCTGCTGAAAGATATATACTGCATTCAAAGATTTCTTGGATACGAACGAGCTCGTCCTGCGTACGTCGCTTTTTCCTTTCCTCTTCTTTGATTTGTTACGTTGCTTTCGCACTTGTCGACGGAGAACAGGGAAGCGACGCGAAGAAATGATTAGCAAGCGCTAGCGAAGATTTGCTAAACTATCTAGCGAGAGAATTATACGCGACGAGAGAGGAATGTGCAAATGCGAGAACTGCGAAAGTGCGAATGAGAGTATGAGGCGTAAAAGATGTACAAAAACGAAGAAGAACAACCAATTGTATGTAATTGCTTGCGTATATATGTATGTATATGTGTGTGTGTGTGTGTATGCGCGCCCACGTGTGTTAGAAATCTGAATGACGCGAGAATCAAACTTTGTGCGATTTTCTTAATGTTTGCCAGAATTTTTATATAAATTATTTACTACACAAAGTCTTTATTACATCTTTATCTTTATATTAATGACAGCGACAGTTAATATTATTATTAATGTTATTATATTATTATATTATTGTACGAACGCCGTATTGTTCTTTCTTTTTCTATTGTCGATTGTACAAAAGCAGCGAATACCGTCTAAGTTTAAATGTTTAGCATGTAGATCATTTGTAATGTTATATATACATATTATGATTGATTGGTTAACTAATTATATTTTATATAATTAAACGTAGCACGGGAACCGCTCCGCGTCGCCGATGAGCGTTCCTCCTCTTTATATTTGCGATTGAATCTTTAATTCGATGTGTGCACGAATCGCTGAAGGATCGATGAAGTTCGTCGCGGAGTGAGCGATATCGACCAATATGTAGTATCAATACCGATTCTTGCGTATTGAACGAGCGCGAATTTAACGAGAGCACGAGGATTTCTCGACAAGACGCGACGCTGATTTCGGGCGTTTCAACGCTGATCGCGGCGCGACGGGGATGGAAATTTTATTTTTATTATTTTCAGAGACCGTCCTCTTTTTCGCGCGCGCGCGCGCGCGCGCGAAATCGCGCCTCGAAATACTCGGCGCGTACTCACGATAATTCCTCGAAAAAGTAAATTGTACCTCTTTCACTGAGAAAAATCGATCAAACGAATGTTACCCGAGATATCCCTCGCTCGCGCGAATTCGCTATGTTTCGTCATCGATTTATAATTGTTGTCTGCCTAGAAATTTTTGCGTTATCGAAAAGCGCACGCTTCTTCTTCGGCTATCGGAGCGACCGGGCCGGCCGCGCTTTGTAAATAATTCATTAATAAACAAATTTCTCATTTTTTTTGTGCTTGAGTGAGCTTGCTTTCAAGAATCCTCCTTAAGAGCGCTTATGTCCCGCGCCGTTTTGCACGAACATCGTCAACATATTCCGGGACATACGCGATCGCCAAACGAAATGTTGTCGAATTGCGCTCGATTCAGCGTGGAAACTCTGCGTGAATTTACTCGATTTTACGCTGGTCGGGCTGTTTAATTCGCGTCGCGACGTGCAGCCTCGTCCCAGGGCTTGCTTTGGGTGAGGGCTGATTCGATATTGGATGTGAAATTGCCCGAGTCAAGCCCGAGCTTTCCTATTATTAGGCACGAATTAGCGCCAGGGCCGGCCCATCCGCTAATAACATATTCTTGATAGAGCGATTAATCTGTTTTTAACTCGAGACGCGATTAAAAGGCGCAAAAGATTATGCATGATTTGTCTGCGATATTTACCAACGTGAAATACTTGGTGTTTTGCACTGTGAATGTTGAAGAGGATGTTGCAGAGCAGGAAATTATGGAAATAAAAATCGCTAAATTTCAACAAAGTCTTTGTTACCTTTCTGTACTTGTCATCTCAGTTAAGGAAATCATCTCCCTCGTTGATCCACGACGAGTCATAATCGTGCACAAGGTCTGCTAATTAATATACGCTAATTAACGCTTTATGCCATTATGCATTAGCTACCCTTTCAACTCAAAGATATCCGCCACCTTTCGATCCGTTTGCCTTGTAAAACGCGACGCGCAAGAATTGTCACTGAAGACGTCGTCTGCCCGCCTCGAAATCGCACGAAAATGGCTGTATCCAAGCGGAGGAAGTGAAGAGACAAAAGGAGCCAGTCCTCGAATGAGTGTGTTAAGGTGAAAGAAAGGGTGGAAGGAACGTTAACGACGTAGAGAGAAGAAACGTGCGCGAGGGTGAAAGCGGACGAGCGAAATAGCGCGAATGAATGAGAAATTGGATGAATTAAAAGGCGGGAAGGTATGCGCGAGAAAGGGAGAGAGGCTGCATGACACGAAGTGCGCGGTGCATGAGAGAGAAGAAAATGAGCGGCTCAGGCCCGCCTCGCAGCACTTTATTCCTCTTCATTCTTTTCTTTCCTCTCTTGATGGCTCTTATATTACACCGTAGCATACACTAAATATCGTTATTTTTTAAGGAGAATTACACGAAGAGATGGAGTAAACGCGATATATTGAAATATATATATATAAATATATATATATATATATTTATTTTCTAAGATATAATATATATATCATCTATGTATATTAAATTATGATAATGCACAAATGTAATTATATGTACATGTATAATTATTATCTTGCTCTACATTCAGACGGTGGTGAGGGACGAAGTGCGGGTTCGGGGTGATGATTTGCGATGTCGCTCGTGGGGAGAGGGAAGGTTAAGGGAGGGTGACATTCGAAGTGGAAGGCGTTGCAGTGCGATGGCAAGCGAAAGGGACTTTGTAAATGCGCGCGAAGGGTGGAAGGACGGGGGTGGAGAGGAAAAGAACGGGAGGGGGGGGGGGCTTGCGGCCGCTGTAACCTCATCTTTCATGAATAGCTTGTATTTCTGCTCAGTGCAAAATAAACGTACGTTCCTGTTGAAAAAAATGAAAAAAGAAAAAAAACAAAGAACGACTTTTCGTTTCGTCTACTTCTTTCGTACCTTCGTCTTCAGTAGCGTCCATGCTCCCTCGAAACCGTCGATGTCTCAAATAAATTGCGACACCACAGTTTCTATCGAAAATGTCATTGCGAATAATCTCTTCAGGAAAAACGTAGGTAAGTATTCAATATTGTGATAATTCCATAAAGCTTTCACGAGATAGGAAGCACTGTACAAGATTGAATTATATAACTTTTTATTTAATATAATAAATACAATTAATATTTAATCGAATATAAAAGAAAAGATTTTTTTAATTATTAAAGAAATACTATTAAAAGAAAAGCTTTTTAAATGTAATCTCAGCTTCAAAAAATCTGTTAAATCATTTTTAATGATGTATATTTTTTTTTACTTTGATTTCTTGCAAATTACAAATGTATATTACATATAAATTTTAATTGATAAACAATTATTTAATAAATCCCTTATCGCGTTGCTTTATACGTCATTCGACAAATACCTAAAGTAAATCCTATCAATGGACGAAAGCAACTCATTACAAAGGGAAATAATTCTCGCGATACAGCGAACAAGAGAAAGGATGACTTGTGAGCTGTATTACACATGCGTGGCATGAGTCGACTGAGATCGTCCCTAAAACTATAACTCCTTCCAATGGCCGTTGCAGGAAGACGTTCACGACGTTTTGTCATCGTAAAGCGTTTTATGGGAAATTATAATGTGCCCTTTCTCTATGGGGATCTGAGCGTACGCCCAGATACGAAGCTATTCCAAGCGAAATATAAAGGAGGCATTCACTGCACTTTTCATTCGATAGATCCATAAACGACATTTTATTGTCTCTACACTTCCTTATTCCTTTTTTTTTCTTCTCGCATCCCCTTCGTTTCTGTTAAGCTCTGTCCATCGGTACGATCCAGGAGCGACGAAGGATATATCGAATTTCGTGATCAAAGGGGCTATTTGTTTCGAAGCGATACGCTAGAAATCCATCGCTCTTGCATGGAGCAATAACATCACAGAGAGACGCACCGGAGATACGGAAGCATGCTTCAAAATTGTAATGGAGTCTTCAGGATGTTCACTAGGTTTCTTACTTTAATGTCAATTTTGTTACATGCAACCCAAATACGAGAATGGTATAAAATTATATTAACATTTCAATAAATTTTAAACTTGATTTGAATAGAATATTGCAAAAGAATATAATTGAGGAATAAAGAACATCGTGTTAAATCAAAGCAATTATTACACTTACGCGTTTTCTTTTTGTATAAAAAAAGGATATCTTTAAAAAGTTTATCACAAAAAAAAAAGAGAAGTTTTATCGTAAGTTTATTGCATATTTTTCAAGTTTAAATTTTTATTTATAATTGTCACAATACAATTGCGCTAGATGTTTATATTTAAAGACCTTTCGACAATGAAAAAACAATTGGAACGTTCTGTTTTACGCAAACTGTTAAGAACCTCTCAACATTCGCAATTAATCTCTCAAGCGGTATTGTTTGCTACAAGCTATCCAAGGGTGGATCTGAAAAGGAAGGCATTTATTTTGAGAAACGTTCTCGAGCTGGGGATAGGCATTATAAAAACACCGAAGCATTGTCGCTCCGCTCTTCCGAGGATACGTAGCCCAGCCCCTTTTTCGCTTCGTTTCTTCTCGAGGATTAGGGTCGGCGGTCCCTCCTCTCGCGGAAGATACGTGACGCAGCTCACGAAGGAGGATGAATACTTCACCTGACGTTGCAAGCGAACTGTAACGAAACAGCGAACCGCACTCGCTGTGGAAGCGATGCATTCTAACGCTATGGCGAAGTACGCCAGCTACGTTCTTGGCGTTGCGAGCCAATTCTGTCCGGATGTACATGCGGCACTGTAATATGGTCTTGTATACCGTTCAGAATATTCTGCATGAATCGCAGAGTCCCTTTTGTTCCGCAAACGGCGTATACGCGGAGAAACAACTTGTTTGCGCGGTATTAACGCGGTTAACATACATGCCGGCAGCACATTGTTTCATATGATCGATGTTTCATATGTTTTCGTACAGGCAACGTTGAAATCCAAAGGGTCATTGTTCACCTGATAAAGCAATGTTTAAAACGTCAAATTATTAATGTTTGTGAATTCAGTTTTTCTCTTACGCAAACGATTGTGCAGTTTGACACATATTTTTAATTAAGTATAATTTACCATTATAAATTAGACGGAATGTGTGACAGCATTACATTACGGAAAAAAATAGATTGGATGCTTCAATAAAGCTACTGTGCAAGATCAATATATATAATTAATAAGATTTGATGATTTAACAAAGAAATTGTCTTCTGTAAACAATTATCAGTGCGTCCAGTAATTCAGCTAATTCTTTGCTACAATGAAAATTGCTAATAGCAAGTTTTCTTTATTACACCAAATATACCAAAAGTATCTTAATAATCATTTTTTTGTTAAAAATTTTGATATTTAGGTATAGACTGATTTTCGTAGAAAGTTAATTTTTTGTATTAACAAATTTGCTATGTTATTACAACAAATATGATTACTTATAATTACTAATTTTATTAAGCTGTATAACTTTGCTACTTTAACATAGAAAACTGTCCATATATTATAGCTATATAAATTTGCTCAATAATAAAATTTTTATTTATTTTAATATTTTTTCCGTGTATAAATTATCGCAATTTCAGCATTCAATTGGCTTCGTTATTTTATATATGTCATTCTGTAAACTAATTAATAAAGTATAAATTGGGATTAACAGAGCAGGATATCATTTTCACATATACATATTTTAAAAAAAAAGGAAAAATAAATAAAGCAAAAAAATCAAGAAAAGAAATAACTAAAATTGCAAGCTACTCTGTGTGCAGGCGTGCAACGATTACATTTGTCTCTGTCTTGGCGAAATCGTGAGCGTATCTAACGGCAGCCAGTGGAATTGCTGGAAAATTTTCGGAGTATATCCCCGCCAAGAACGCAGGAACCGGACGGGCTAGCGGACTGTAAGAAAATTATTGCGAGTGCCTGGCAAAGAGGTAAAACCCTTAAACGTCTTCCTTCCTGAGAGGAAGAGGGAAAAGAGTATCTTTCGGTGGTGAGCCGGATCCGCTTAATTCGAGGCACTTCAGCCGATCCGGATAGCCTGAAACTAAAGAACTACCGCTCGTACAGGATATAGGGAATGGTCGAGTAAAGATCTAAAAGGGTCACACAATGGTATTCTCTGGCATTAGATTGAAGGAACCGCGAAATCAATCGTTACTTGTAAGCTTTACTATCACTTAAAATGTTCATAATTTTATGTAAGTAGTTAATATAATAATTCTAATAATGACTTGACTCTAAATGTTCTCTGTAAAAGATGCTTCTTTTTATTTACAAAAGCGATGCAACTTAAAATGTATTACTTTAATTGAAGATATTTGATCTCTTTGAAAACCCCTGAGAGAGAGAGAGAGAGAGAGAGAGAGAGAGAGAGAGAGAGAGAGAGAGAGAGAAGAATGACATAAAGTGCTATTGAACGGACAGACTATGACGTTAAGTTAGTCTACTTTTGATGATTGATAGAGCAATCTTTAAATGTAACTCATTCATGATAAAATGAATAGAAAATCACAATTTTTTAGTTGTGTCATTTTGAAGTAAAGGAACGATAAGAATAAATATTTTAAACTCTTTTATCTAATTTATTAATGTTGGTATTACTAATATCGAAATTATTCTATGTTTTTATTCATATTTATAATTTTTATAAGCAAATGCGAGTATCACGGAAAATCTCAATGTTCTACCATTTGTTTTGTTTTTTTTTGTCGCTCGGATCGTAGAGCAAATGGGTAAAAAGACTGAAGATCCTGGAGATCATGGGGAAATGCCACAAACTCGCAGACAGCTAGTGTGAAGAAACAGCTGTCCGGCTCGTTGTGCCGCATCGGGGTGAAATTCGCAAGACCTTATCCTACCTATCTTATCCGTGCGACGCTCTTTCTCAGGAAGTCGACGCGCTCTCGAGTATCTCGCCGGAATTTAATTCTGTCAGGCATGAGCGCACCTAGTATGCAGTTATTTGATACCTGATATTTTCTTTTCTCACTCGCGCATCTATGTCGAGCGAAATCGGCCTGCAACTCCACGTTACCCGCATGTTCGAATCACTCGAGTCGGAAGGGAATTCGCTTGAGGATATTTGACGTGGACAGAAACCAGGATACTACCTTGGTCGGTTTTCCGGTCGTTTCTTTAAAAGACACCACGCACATTCGTACACGCGAAGTACGTTTCCAATAATACTTTCGCTTTGTAATATAAAAAGAATGTGCGTTCGTGTTTTGCGCTTCCATAAACAGCCAGCGATACTACCTTGATGTACAACCGAAAGACAAACAACTAACCGAAGTGATGTAACCCGCAGCGATGCCGCAAGCCAGGTCGTTATCCTTTATTTGTGTCGTATATCAATTGTTTGCGAATGAAAATCGAATCGCGCACAGTAGGTATCTTGCAATACAAACATAAATGTAATTTCGTCCATGTGACTTTATAAAACAGAATTTTCTGTATACTCCAGCTTACAAAATCTCGCATAAAATAACCTATGTAGGACAATTTTATACAAGTTATTTTACGTTAAATTTTATAAACTACAAAACACTATTTTATCTTGATGGTAAGCAGTAAGAAATGAATATTTTTAATTCTTATTAAATATTAAGTTTTGACTATGTACATCCATACATATATGTATATATATATATATATATATATATATGCATACA
>NW_017305661.1:428416-429731 GCF_001594115.1 Trachymyrmex septentrionalis
ATAATATGCATAAAATGTAAAATATATAATGAATAATTCGATTAAAATATATTATGTGTTGATATTAAAGCTTTAAGAGAAAAGAGAAAAAAATAGAAAAATTTTTAAAGAAGATATCTCCTTTTTGTTGAAAGAATTTTTACGTAATTTATTAAACTCTGAAACCTCTGCAGTGCCAATTCCATTGCTCAGTATTTTTGGATAAGATAGCTGATTGCAATAAACGAGATCGTCGAATTGTTAACCCAGTTACATGATGCAAGATATGGTTGGCGAGACTAATGGATCTCTTCCCCTTTCGTCCGCAATCTTGTTGTTCGACCACCCATAATCTAATAGCTCAGCCCTCACGACTCCAACCCTCATTGCCGACTGCGAAGCTCGTATTTTATCTTGAATGCTGCATCCACTTATACCTAACAACTGGCCATGTCTGATCTCAGACATTCCTTCCTTTTCTACTTTGTAAATTTCTCGAAAGACACATTATTTTTTCGTTGTACGTATCTGAATGAATTAATTACTTTTATCCTCTCTATTCGCATTCGTTTAATATAATAACATGGTACGTATATCTAAAGTATGATGTAATAGAAAGTTTTAACAGTACACATATAAATACAAAAATCAAAACATCAAGACTAGTTAATTTGATAAATTATAATCCCTTAATGTATTGACAAATCATTTAAAAAATTAAACGTTCTTAGATATCTTTTCTTGTTATTTTCGAGTATTTTAAACACTTCAAATCATTTAAAATAAAAAATACATACATATTTTTCTACGTATAAGTATAACAGAGTAGTCGAAACATTAAGGAGATACGAATGACTATGCCAGACATCAGCTCCGCCTGTTGGTGATCTATACGCTCTACAAGCGAGCTTTATACATTGCAAATTTTAGGCGTTTAGCTTGTAATATGTTCTCCGAAAATATTTTGCGCAAATATAACATTATATTACATTTTACATTTAAATTTATGTATAAAAATATTCTATATTAGAATAAAAAGATGAAATGCATAAAATATACTTACTTATATAGCGTGGAATCGTATAACAAAGCAGTCTTCTTAAAAATCTATGAAATTTCATATCAAATATTTATATATATCAATTTATTATTTGAAAAATCAATACGTTTGTCACATTAAAACTGTTTTATTGCATACGTATACATATACATATATGTATATATATATATATATATATATATATATATAACAAATTTAATTATCTTATATATGAGACGTAAAAAATTATAATGCTTACATAAGATTTTTAACCAAAACAATATTTTTAAGAAATAC
>NW_017305661.1:429831-439757 GCF_001594115.1 Trachymyrmex septentrionalis
CATACACGACCATCAAACGTCACACGTCGCACAGTGCTGCATTTCATCGTTTTCTGCGCGAAATTTTCTCAAAGTATCGAAATCCACGTCGATCAATCTCCCAGATGAACCTTTCATCTCTGCCGACAGGCACGTTCACGTCCCATCGATGTGTTATCTCGACGCAACGATTCGCGTTCTTCCGATGTCCAATAAACGCCCGCCAATAAAACGACGCGGAACTCTTCGTACATTCCTTGATCATTTTGAGGAATGAGATACGAGGAGATAAACGAGATCAGCCTTGGGCCCTTCGGCTACACCCATACCTGCCATATTAACGCCCACCACAAACAGAGTCCGTATCCTGTGCTACCTACGAATTACAATGGTGCCTGATCAGTTTCTATCCGGAAAAAAAAAGAGCGAATGTGAGGTGAAGGAAAGGGCGGAGGTGAAGGGCGGAGGATCGGACACACATAGAGGGACGAATGTAACGTGGGGGGTTGGTAAGCGAAGTGGCTAGAGCTCGATGTATCAAGCCGAAAGTTTGATAGCCCCGAAGGCTTTGCCGGCCAAGTTACTTCCACGGTACGTGACCCTCGCTGCCTCGCTACCCTTAGTCCCGTCTCCCGCCACCCCGAAAACCGCGTTTCCCTCGAATACCCCTTCGCTTCTCCTCGAGTATTCTCGCATCAATTCGTCCCGCTTGCACTCCCGTTCCGACATGTCTCTCTCTCTCTCTCTCTCTCTCTCTCTCTCTCTCACGTTGCATCGAGTATGTTACCTACCCCTTTCTCCTATCTTTCTCTCCTCAGCTTGGTAGCATCTCTGCCCTGAATGTGTACTGTACACGGTTACGTATACACAGTACCATGCGCTCCTGGTACTTCGTCGCCCTGAAAATATTGTCACCATTCGTTTCGGGATGCGAAATCGGACGTTTGTAAACCCATGGATTGTCCTCTGACTTGTTTCCTTTCAATAGAGAATGTCTTCAATTCTCTGCATTTTTATTTGTCTATAAATTCCTTAGACAATTTGACATTTATTCATATTTAACAAAAATAACTCCGTAGAATTATTAACATAATGAGCGTTTCAAATATTCACGTAAATAATTTTTTAACTAAAACTGTTTAAAACTGTGAATAAAAAATAAATCTTTCTTATTAATTGTAAAGCTTATTTCAGAACATTGCTTAAACTTTCACACACAATCTTGAATATAAAAATAATAAAATAAAACAAAATTATTTTCTAAATTAATTTTAGAATGAAAGAAAGTCGATAAATAACTTGATATACATACCCTCTTTTGTGTTCTTTTGATTGTCTGAAACGTTTTTTTCCAATTATCCTTTTTCTACGCGCGTTTTCTTTAACGTTTAATTTTCTTCATGAAAAATAAAGAATAATTCAACTTTAAATTCAAATTTATAGATAAAAGGAAAAGCGAACAGCTAAAGAAGCCGTATGACATTTAACGTTGAAAAAGAAAGACGAGTTGATTAACGTAAGCGTGTTGTTATCATTATATGAAGACATCGGAGGGAAAATGCAGCACGTAAGAAGGTTAATACCTTCCCCAATACATGCACGGGCATAATTTTCGCAAAGTTCGATGAATCAACGATAGAAGCACCAGAAGACTTTGCGTTCACGTTCCAGGAAGTCTTGCCTCGCTACGAAGCTCTTCCCTTGGGATAACATCTCTCTCTGTCTTTTCCTTAATATAATTCCCAGTGAAACGCCCGCAGGGCCTCTATAATGCAGGGTTTGGCGGTTGGACCATATAAAAAATCCAACGAAGTGCTCCCACGGCACGCTGAACACTCGCCGGTTACGGGAGCAGGACAAAATGTACGGCGGCCATGTCGTGGCGCCGTTATATCCCACCTTATGTCAATAACGTCTCCGACACGGAAAATCCTGTCTCGATATACAACGCACGGTTGTCGATATTACATCGCTGTACGGGACCGAATGAGGTATGGACGCGCACGTGAACGTAAATTTATCGGCAGACAGATCGAGCTCGTAAGTCTACGTCTTTGAGTTACTTTACGCGCAATTTCCTTTTTAACGGACAGTTAATTAATGATTCTTAAGTTGACAGAGCGTAAATGTGACGAGAGTGAAAATTTCCCGTAAGTTTAATTTGTTTGAATTTAAAAAAGACGGACAGAACATACTTCAGATTCCTACGTAACTGTTTTGATAGTCCATCAAAATTATTTTTAGATCTGTATCTGGCTAAATTTTTAGATACTTCAGCAAAATCGCTTTTTTCATGTATTATTGGATTAATGGAAAACCTATTGGAACAAATAGTGTGCAATATGATTTAAAATGATTTTCCAATTATTTCCAATAATTTTTTTGCGAGTCTAATAATATTTTTTCATAAAGGCGTATTTGTCACGCATGAAATGCTTCGAGCATTTATATCAAATTATAATAGAACAGAAAAGCTGCTTAAAAAATGTATAGATCATTTATCATTTAGAATTGCTCCACACATTCTAACATACGAGGAGATAAATCGTAATTAATTTCCATCATATTTAACGCATCATAATTCAATTTCTTGCCGACGTGTGCTACGATGTAGATCAGATAGCGGCGGCGACGACGCGCTCGCGAGAAGGAATTTTTGAATTTTTAAAATTTCCCTTAAGGAAACGCGCCGCTGGGATCTCTATAAATTTTAGCTTCGAATGAAAGGGCAATCCGCATTACCGCCCCAGCAGCGAGGGAGAACGAAGACTCAGGAAGATGGCACATAACATCGTCGCCCTTGAATAAAACATACCAACGTCCACGCAAATATAAAATCGTCGGATATATGAGAGATGGAATTAAGTTTCATCAAGCCTTGCTTCTCAGCGTCACCGGCAGCTTTATTGCACCGCATTTGCAACATCAAACAGTTCCGCAACCTCCGCAAGTTGAGCGGATTCGACCACGCTCGATGTTTTGCAGTTCTGAATTTTATTTCATTTTTTTGGTAGAAATTATTATTGACTTTTCTTCAATTGTTAAAAATTTCATTCAAATATTGGCAAACGTAGCACAGTTCAACATAATTAGAAAATACTTAATTTGAATAAGTGTTTAAAATTTCTATAAAGAGTATGAGAAATAATTTAGTACATAAACTCAAATTAATTTCAAATATTCTAAATTTAAATATTCTTATAATGTTAATAATTAATTTGAGAATGTGAGAATATTAAATTTTCTTTATAATGAACCATCATCCTTTATAATAGCTGTCTAAATTTAACGTATTCACTTTAGAATTGATTTTATATGTACAATTTTCATCATTTCTTCACATTATTAAATATTAAAGGACTAAATTTAAACTGATTCCTTAAGTTAAATAATATTTTGTTATTTAAATTTCCAAATGTGTCAAAATGTACAATATTATTCTATAATATAAAACGTGTTATTAAAGAAACAGGCGCATGTTTCTTCACATCAAATCAATCCATTTCTATAGTTGAATTGCTTAATTTCAAATAGCATTGATCTGGAGACTGGTAGTGTCTCGGCGCTAAGCTATGGCGCGAGATATAAACTACGCGCTTAGTAAATAATTAATTAAATTGGAGTCTAATTTAATACATTTCTTGAGTTAAATTAACTACTGTTTTAGTTAAATTAACAACGTATTAAGTTGAAATAGCGGCGATCTATAGAAATGATTGAAAATAACTCAAATTAGGTACAATTTGAATTTAACAGTGTTTTTCAATTATTTCAGAACATAAATATACAATATATACTGAGAATGAAGTAAATCGTATTCTCAGGTAAATCGCAAATTCAGTATCTGCCTTATTTTGAGTTCTCCTTCGTCTTTCAAAGAGATTTATTACTTTCATAAACTTACACTGAAATTTTCCATCAGGCGAGAAGCGTTAACTTGAAACGTTCATAAGCGCGTTACACGGCATTAACATGAGTTGCTTGGCAAACATCCGCAACGTAATGGGGATTCGATCGGGATACTTATGCATTGGCGCTGGTACAGCACCGAAACGACAGCGATAGCTAGGCATGCGATTTTCGCATGATGCGCAGGAAGGAATCGATCGGCGGGTAAAGACGCGCGCAGTCACGGTGTTCTCGCGGTAAATTTATGTACCTCGGAATGCGCCCGCGAGCCGTAAAATGCAATTTTGCTAATCCGAATTCCGCGCCGGAGTCACAAATCCGTGGCTTAATGTATCGGAAGTATCAGACAAACGAACTTTCGCGCCGCTTTAAGAGGGTCGTTACCATCGTTGCTTGCTGGAGCGCACGTCCCCGAACGTTAACGCCGGTGTCTGGGCGATTTGTAGCTTTCATTGTTCTTCTTTTGCTCTAAAAGTCGCAAACGCGATTCTTCCTCGTGTCCGGAGAGACTAATACTTATTAATGATTTCCTCATATGCTATTTACGCATGATTAAATCTAACGTTATTTATTTACCTGCTTCAATTTGAATAAATATGAGCATGTATGTACCAAAAAATTGTTTAGTTTTTTTTTACAGGTGCATTTTGTGATATTTTGATACGATAAATTATTAAAACTTTGTTATCATTTGCTTTGGTTGTATATTTTTGTATTGTACATTCATGTATTATTTTTTATTATTTTTTGCATTTCAATGAAGATGATAATAATAATTATTATTAATATTTCGTAGCAAACATGCATTTTAAATATGTATTGATAATATAATTTGTAAATAAAAGAAGAATTTTGGATAACGAAATGATATTCCAATTTTGCTATATCATACGCTTCAAAACTTTTAATTGAATCCTTTACGATTTAAAAATTGTATAAGATTTTGTTTCTCTGATACGAATATTTGTTTCGTTATTTTTTCATTAAGAATTAAAATTTATTAATCGTCCATTTAATAATTCATGCAACAATGTTAATGATAAAAAGATATATCCGCTTCTAAATCTCAGTACAATGAAACCGTAGACCAACGAAAAATACCGCGCGTCATGTCGCGGCTCGATGGAACACGAGCTGTTCCTCGTCTGCACACCCGGTCGAAGCAAGACACAATTTAATGGGAAGGTGACGCCGATCCATCACACGACACCGATCTTCGTTATCTAAGACGTCGGTTTACGACGGAAGGGAAGCTTACGGAAAGACTGAGGGATGACACTGGGGGTATAGGACGAACAGGCGAGGCGGAGAAGGGACGTGGTGCAGGACGTGGATCGGTACAGGGCTTAGATTGGCTTTGCATAGTTTCGCGTGTCGGGAGTTGAGTTATAATTACCTTAGTGCCTGTAACGGGAGCACTGGCATAGCCATGGCTAACGCGACTACGGGATAATAAATTAATGCGGCACGTCGCGTAAATGTAATACGAGCCTAACTACCCACTACGGCTAAGAGCGTGTCGTCGTGAACGATGATCTTGCGAAGGTGTAATCGTACCGGCGCGTTCTGCCGGCAAAATTTTCGTCTTTCTCGCCCGGAATTAGCTTCGTGTCGTCTTAATATGATATTCTGTTCCTGCGTTATTCCATGCCCGTGATGGATGTATCATTCTTACAATCTTTTAATAAAAATACACACACATTCTATTTAACACACATTTAAATAATATAATTTTATAATTTAATTTCTTTATTTTTCTTAGTCTCTCTCTCTCTTCATTGTTTTGTCTCTATTTAAAAAATATTATAAAATGTATTTCTTTAAAATGTAAAAAAAAAGTAGGTATAACTATTTCATTCCACATGATATAATATCTATTAATTATCATGCATTGTCGTTTTTTATATCATAATCAATGATTTACACAAATATTGCAGGTGGTATACATAAAAATGATTACTATATAAAATTGCTATATATATATATCCTTTTTATAACAATATTCTTTAAATAATAAATAATTCTTAAAAAAAAGCGTCACCATGCACATTGCACATGCATCGGGGAGGTCTTGCGATATTATTATATTTATGAGCAACTACATCGATGTAAATGCAAATCCACAAGAGGGCTTGAAGTCGTTAGCGAAAAATTTCCGGTCTCCTTAACCCACGACGATATCTAATTTGTTATTCGTGGGCGTTATCGCAGTGCGCGTGTCCTTCGCCCCTTTTCGTGCGTAGGCAGAAGTTAATGCCCTCGGACATCAGTGTCATCCGTCTTGCATTTGTGTACGTCCCCGGCAGATTCGCCCCTCGTAAATTATAACTCTTCTGCGTGGCTAAGCCGGCACGAAGAGGGACGTTTTCCGCGTGTTGCATCGAAAGTTTACGTGATCTACAATGTGGACAGAAAGAGAGAGAAAGAGAGAGAGAGAGAGAGAGAGAGAGAGAGAGAGAGAGAGAAATGAACAGCATTTTGCTACATTTAATTCCATATTTGAAAAAGTATAAATAAATCGAGCAATTCAAATAAATAGATAGAAAGTGATTGTATTTAATATTCATTTATGTAAAATACGTAATAAGATCAAGTCCACTAATTAAAGTTATAATAATTAAAGCGTTATTTAACAAAAAATTTTAATCTCATCCGATTTAAACATTTACTTATAAAAACGTTGTTTCATAAATAAATTCTCTCTTCGCAAATAATTAATAATTTCTCATGATACATTACATTAAAATATAAAAATATTTATATTAATAAACATTGCTGCCTAATGTATTAATATAAAAACAAAGAATTAATTTTTTATTGTGTTCTTAAAAAAGAGCAAATAATATTTTATGGAAAATGAATAAGTTTTACCGTTCTTTAAGTTGTTGATCTTCTTGCTCCATAAGCTCTCAAAAGCATTACTTCTTACAAAAGTGGCTGTTTCTGTTTACTGTTAAGAAAATTTATAGAAGGAATATTAATGTAGAGAACGAATACTTTCGCAATAAGCAAATGAAATTGCATACAATTTCTCTAATCAAACTTTAATATTACGCAATGTATACGTAACATCGAGTTAAAACAAAATATATGTGTATCTTTATGTCGCATCATTTTTTTAAATCGGTCAAGTTAACTTTACTTTTAAAAGTTAACATTTACATTAATCTTCAAAAGGCAACCATATTAGCAAAAATATCCCTGATTTTTAGCAATTACGTCTGCTATTTAATCAAATTTTATGGAAGCTCTTCCGCTAATGGCTCAACTTAAAAACTGCAGGAAATGTGATAAAAAGACGGCCGGCCGTTCTAAGATGGCGGCAGAGAAACTCACACTCGTGGAGTTCGAAAATGCGATATTATTTAAAGCTTCATCAAGTTAATTAGATGCGAAACTAATGTGCCTAAATAATGCAACGTCTCGACGCATCATAACTTGAAATTGATTTATCGACGGCAATATAACTTCAGCTACTTAATAATAATTATCAGCGTTGTATAACCGCATCTTAACAGAGATAATTATTATACCGCCTCCCGTTTATTCCGGGCAACTTTTAATCGCATTAAGGTTCATAATCTACCGAATACATGCACGGTACTGTAATTAAAATTTTATCAGCTACAGGGTACAAGGCGGCACTGTTTATCATCGGGTATTATTACCGGCGGTGCGACTTCCTTATAAAGCGAATATCGATGAAATTTTTTCCCAAACTACGCGAATCCCTTCCGCGATTAAATTCCTATAAAGCGTATCAATATTAGACGATAATAAATTTAACAGATCATTATTAATAACTTAGTGATGACGATGTATATTTTCAGTTATACTCTGAAATTATATTAGAAAATGAAAATATTACATACAACAATATTCTGTTATATTTTTAAAAATAAATTTACGTAAAATTTACGTTTCTTCCGTTTTAACAAAGAAAAATCCTTACGTGGAAACACGCGAGCAATCTAAAAAATAAATCTTAAACGTCGTTTGCTGATGTGATTATGCTGCAGAGAGTGATTCGTTCATGAGTAATGATTTGGCACATAATTATCAAACTTTTCATAATTCTTATAACATATAAATTTGATTCGCATTCCTTCAAGCACAGGAAATTTGGCCGAGATTTCTCTGGCACGAAAACACATTTCATGAAAGATATCCGTAAACGTATCAGCTCGTCGATAAAGAACAGCTACTCTAAAGATATAACTGGCAATGTCACACGAACGCGAACGCACGGCGAGAAGTGGTCGGGGTGCTTCAAGACAAAGGTGGCGCGCGGAGACCGGAGGTGAAGAGGGTGGAAAGGTAGTGGAAGAGTAGACGCATGTATTGATTACCGCTTCTCTCCCGCTGGAAGGAGAGAAAATATGGAGAAGGAAAAGGGCGCAAGGAAGAAAGCGAATGCTTCTCCAGCACCTTTCAGAATCTCCCGTATCTCGAAGAAATTCGCTTCTTGCACGCCGATCTTTTTCGCCTATTCTTATACTCTTATTTTCCTGTCTTTCATCTCGTAGAAGGATGCACTTCGCGTTTGGTCATATTTTCAGCACAGTAAAATTATTAATTTTACCGCATTTAGGATAAACATCGATGGAAATTCAAAGACCAGAAATCGTTAATTATTTACAAATTTTTATTTTAACGCTTCAGTCCTTTAGTAATTTTAATTTTTACTTTTTCAAGAGTCCTATATATGTACTATCTCATTAATAATTTCGTATTAAGCAAAGGAAATCAAATTGTTTACATCAGTATAACTATTCCCATAGATTTTATTCAATTATATTAATTGTAAGTAAGAGAAAAAATAAAAGTAACGTAACAATCCTTTGGTTTATATGCCAGTCTTACATTCTATCCATTTATCTATCTTAATCTTTTAAACGTAATTACTTTTCTACTATTATTTATTTTTTTATTCTGACATGACGGTAATCCGTTACGTTGGAGCGCGTCGAGATGAAGGGAAGAAGGCTGTTAGCGTCATGTGCGTCATCGTCTACGTAGATACAAGTTTTCATCTAGCTCTGAGTCGCTGGAAAAAAGACCATAATCTGGAGAAAATTCTTTTTTTTCTACTACCCCCTTCTCGTCCACTTACAACGGAGAGAGGAGGAGGTTTGCCGCAATGGTAATGAGCAGAATCCTTAATTAAGGAAAACCACGAGGAAACTAAGAGAATAGCCAAGATCTTGCCAACAATCTTGCTTATTTAGCGATCGACTTAAGTTTTGCAAATTTTTCTTACCGGCACCGGTTAAGAAGTTCGCGTAACAAAGCACGTCAGAGTAAGGAGTCTTTTTTGTCGACGCCGCACTTACGATTAATTATCTTCACCCCGGAATATAAATTACTCCTTTCGCCATTGAGGTTTTAACAAAGAGTTAATAAACTACCATCAACGTTACGCGTTCAGACGCTCGTCTGTAATTATATCCTGCAACTACATTAATTAGAAGATAAAGGATTTGACAAGATATTGTATTAAGTGGATAATTTTCACTTGCAAGCTCCATAACAAGATGAAAGCGAACTCATAACAACTACTTATCAAATAAAATCTAGTTTATTAAATGGACGTCCAACGATTATCATCCCAAATCGTAGGCAAGAGTTAAAATATGTATTTATTTTACCCATTAAAATGTAGATATTTTAAAATCTGTGCTTCGTATTGGAGTTAACTGTTAGAAAATTTCTGTAATCCTTTATGGAACCGCACTTTACCAAACCAACTCCACTTCGCAAAACTAAACATTTAAGTAGTTTAACTTCACGGCATCTTGGAATTTGCAAGTAGTGAATGCTGCCGCTCTTAGACAATTCTCCTTGGTTTCTGATCCTTGCCGAAAATCCATTTTCATGATTTGACTTGCAAAGCCTGGATTACTGTCCGCAAGACGATGGTTTCCTGTCTTGTCAATGCAAGCCTCTTCGAATCACGATTATTTAGTGAAGAAGAGAATCTGCACCTTCATGTCGTCATCAAATATTATCGTATCGTATAATTTATATATATATATATA
>NW_017305661.1:439857-466327 GCF_001594115.1 Trachymyrmex septentrionalis
GAAAATTTGTTGATTTATAAAAAGGATATCTTGCCGAATTATTATTGATTCTTTCCTAAAATAAATATAATTAATGGTTCTTAAAATTATTTCCCGCGCAGATTTATCAAGAATATTAATCTATTATTTTATATAATTAAATATTGATTATGTTTTATTAAATTACAACGGCAAAATAATATGTTGTAATGTGTAAAATGTGTGGAATTTCTGTAATTCGCCCCGTAATACAGGTTATACTTTTATAAAATAATGAATGTAATTAATTTCAAAAAATTCCTTCTGTTTTTGATCATTAAAATATTATTACATTTCGGTCTACCGTGGTACTTCTAAGTAATGCAGTAATCGAACTATCGAACGTACATCGTTGATTTTAATGTACCTCTCAATTGCATGGAAATTATCGTTAGTCAATATGCCATGTGGAATCCCGTCATGCGGAAGTTACGAATTCCATTAGCGCAATCGATCGGGGTGCAAGACCCGCTTAGTCTTAATTCGATAATTAATTCTCCGCAGTTATAAATTACGTACAACGGGATTTTTCTCTCTGTCTCGCAGTGCCGATATAGGAAGCCGATAAGCGCAAAATCCGAATCATTTCGTTTCGTTTTCGCGGTCTGTCTCTGGCATCGTGTCGCGAACGAAGCTGTCCCGCAAAGCTATACCTCTCTACACGAATGTAGAAGAAAAATCGTGCATTTTACCTTCGCTTCGAATGCGCCATGCGCTACTGTATAGATAATAAATCATGATAAATCGTAAGTCGAAATGTGGCACATCCACATATTCCCAGCCGCTGTCGGTTCTGCACCACAGCGTAATAAATCGTGTATTATTGTCCTCCATCATATCACGTTGGGATTTTAAGTAGAATTCCGATGCAATGTGGAACAGATATTATGATATTGAACGAGATATTCGCATTTATTAGTACCCCAAGATTTAAAATCATTGATTAAATATGTTTAAGATTTACGTAAAACAATTTAATGAAATGCTTTGTAATAAAATATGATATAAAGAATTAAACATAATAATATATATTACATCTTTTATATATATATATATATTATAGGTATATAAGTATATATACATATATATATAACTGTGCAATTAAAAAGATATAAACTTAATTTGATTTATTAAGACTTTAAATACAAAGCGCCTTTTCGGTCGAGTGTTGAACTACTGTCTAATATACATTCAATTAAATTGAATTAATATTTCAGAAAATAAATTGAGATTAATTTGATTTATTTAATAATTATTTTCGATATTCTTTTATAAAAGAGAAAATTCTACATAATTATTATTCTTTATTGCCACAAATAAGTATCATTTTTCAATAAAAAAAAAATTTAGATTATTTTTCTTATCATAAACCTGCTAATAATTATCACTCTTCTCCTTTTCAATTTCGAACAATTTGTTAACGACGACGAAGCACACGAAAATCGAACTTTATGGTAGACCAGAACGTGTTTGCTACGTGAGCAATGTTCACGCCGCACGTACGCAATATGCAACTTCTACTCAAGGATATAAATCACGACTAACTAAGTAGTAATTTATATCTGGCACTTACCGAAGTTAGTGCTTATGAGCTACAGCTTCGGCGGTTGTAACTAGCGTACGCCAGACGCGAGCAAGGTGGATCTTCTAGTCTTTCAAACAGATTGCCATAAAAGTTTGCAGTTATCGATATCTTTCAAGGCTTAACTATCTCGAGCAATTTCCAAGGGCGGACTAATTCAGATTTATGACTGCTGGGTGGCATGCGATTACGCCGGAAACACATGACTCCGTAGACTTCGCGAGTCCTGGCAACTTGTCACCGCCGAAAGGTACATGTGTTTACCTTTCATTACGTCGCATAACAATTGCAGGCGTCTGCGATGCAAAATCCCTTCCGTCCTGGCGACGCCGATGTTCCCGAAGTATATAGGATCAAATTTATTACTAGCCGCGCGCACGTCGTATTCGCGAATCGCGCGTGTAATACTGTTAAAGTACACACCCGCTCAATCAGCACGAAACGTGCAAATCGGCCATTTCGCACTCACGGATTATCGGGATCCACTGGGCTCCAGGATATTGCGGCGGAAACACGGAAGCGCGTAAACGCGTCGACGTTATCCCTCACTTCGATTCGCCTCGTTCACCATCGAATAAACGGCATGCCACAATTCCCATCAACCCCCTCTCCTCCCCTCCCCTCCCCCTCCCCCTTATCGTGCGCGACACCCGTTCGTCCGTGTCATTTCATCTGGCAAGATTCGAACAACCACAGAATCGTCGATCGATCATCCACAGGAACAGGAGGACTTATATGACTGCAACTCCTATATATCCTAAAGAGAATAATTAGTTTTCGATAAATACTTGTATCTTGATACATTTTTTATCAATACATCTTTTTTCTCGTGTACTCTGTTAAGTAATTAAGTAATTAACGCTTTTATATATTTAATTAAAAGCTCGTTGATAAATCTGTTGATAAATAAATACGAATTAAAACGCATATAGTATTAAAAGATAAATCTAAATAGATGTATCAAAATAAGAAAACATACATTAATGAAGAAAATCACGAGCATAAATAAATAAACTCGAGCACTGATGTATATGTGTGAATTTTATCATCAACGTGCTTTATTAAAAAAAATAATAATAATGTAAGTGAAAAGATCATAATTTCAAAAATAGCATATGCATTCAATGTATAAAATCTTATACAAGCATTTATGTTTATTTATAGATATTATATTCTTGAAGATAAAAATCACAGATGCTTTTTCTTTTTTTTTTTTTATTAATTTGTACAATAATAAATAATATTTGGTAATGGTTATCTTTTCCTTTTTTTGTTATAATATTTATTATTACAATACATTTATTTAGACAAAACCGTTTTTATGTATTTAAAAATCAAAGCATTAATGAATCAAGGAATACCGAATTGGTATTCTTTTCCGTTCGTTAATACGAACTTCAATACGACTTTCAATTTGTCCCTGTTCACATTCGTTCGTTAATGTACATTTGTCCACGTTCTGTTTCATCCATTGCCACGTATAACGCGCCGTTACGATAACGTTCGCCGTGTGTTGGTCCTTTTTCCCGAGGAATGTCTAGGGCTTTCTTAGAAATGGAAGGGCAGCCCCACAAAGCGCCGGTCTTTCATGCAATCGGCATTTTCCACAGGCGGAGCCGCCGTGAAACAGTCCGGTAAATAGCCTCAGACCTTTCGTTTCGTTCACCACCGCATTGGCTGACAGTTGTTTTCCCAAAAGCATCGACGTCCGGCATAGACGGGAAATTGAATTTCTACCACCACACGACGTGTGCCTCCTGCTTTCATTCGGCGCCATAGCGTAGCGACGCTCGCATTGCTCACAAACGGAAACCGCGACGGGAAAAAGTGAACGAAGAAGTTAGAAAATACGCGGTAGATCGCTGTCTCTTCGGGATTGCGCACGCAATTTCCTCACTATGCTCTTATTAACGATGGCCTGGATCGATGAAGCTTGTGTAAAATAAAAGATTTCATTCACTTTTGACGCTAAAAACTTATTGATTACGTCAAATTTATTCCATTTATTCCATTTCGACGTTAGTTACATATAATTTTTATTTTACATTTTAAGATTTTTATTTTTATACCATAATTAAATTAGTACGAATTTTCATGTCGTAATAAAAGAAATCTTGAAGAGAAATATCGTTTGCATCGAATAATATTTCTTGTTATAAATGTATAATTAAATAATTCATATTATTAATAAGTTTGCAGCTTTATAATAATAATAATAATAATAACAACAACAACAATCGTCTGATAAATTAAGTACGTATCTCGTGCATCGATTATTAATATCGACAGACCTGGCGTTTAATTTACATTTTAATAAATATGCAAAATAAACCTGCATCTTTAGGAATTTCATTCGTTTACAGTTAAGTTCCCGTGCGCAAGAGCGCAACTGGTGGCGAAAGCCAGCAGAGAGAGAGAAACAAGAAAAAGAAAGCTCGAGTATAAGCGTGAGACAGAGAGATGAAGAGCCGTCGACAGAGATGGCGTATTTATTACATCCCGGCGGAATTGCTTGCGAGACGGTGATACATAAGTAACCAGAATTGCAAAATTAGAAATGAATATTAAGCAAGGGAGCACACCACCGTCGGCAAACAAAGTGCGACGAAATAGCAGGTACATAAATAAATTCGTGCCGAGATAGAACTTCTGGAAATTACGTCGCCGTAAAAGCTGTCATACGCAAATTTTACACAAGTCCGCGTAATTGCGAAATCGAGTCATCTGCTATCTTTGATTTTACACGCATGTCCAACGTCGTATCGAGCGCTTCGCTTCACGAGAGTTTGTACCGCTTCATCGGCGAAACTTCAGCAGGAAAGCGGTTGCTGTGGAATTCGGACATCAGATGTCACTCAGGCGTGGTGGCCGCCCTCGGGGACTTGAGATTTAAAACCACAACAACAAGGGTTGATCAGTGCGCGTTCGATGGATAAAAGCACGAGTATATACAGCTATATATATCCCTGTAGCTACCACGTGTTGCCTTCATTCTTGTCTCAAAGATCTTTATGTACTACATTCGATATCTGTACTCTTATACTTCTGTAATTATTTATATGCACTTCTTTGATGTAATTTTAATTAACAATCTAAGATTAATTATTATTTTGTATTGCTTCATTTTTGTATAATACATGATATCTACATCCAAAAATTTTTCCAATAATTATATATTTCATGATTATTATTTAAACTTATTAAACAGATAAATACTTTTCTTTTTATTTTAATTGTTTTTATGTATAATTATTATATTGTGATTTAGTTGTGGAATCATATATTGTATGCTTTAGTTTTATCTACATTATTATACAATTACACATTCATACGTTTTAAATTATCTGTCATTAACTTTGCATAACAGGCATGCTAATGTACAATGTGTAGTGCGGTTCTGTATAGTAACAATGGAAAATATGAGAAACAGAGAGAGAGAGAGAGAGAGAGAGAGAGAGAGAGAGAGAGAGAGAGACTCTGCCGACGAACAGAATACCGTGCACCCAAATCATATTACATTGCGGCTATTTGAATTTATACGAGACTACAAGCCATCCTATAAACTGCCATCGTTTAGTCGTGGTATTTCGAGATTTTGGACGATGACTCTATGTATATAGCCAGTAAATAAATCTAAATTCACTCTACAATCCATGCACGCTGGGGACATCGTAAAGCATTCTCCACATGCTTACTATAATGACATAGTATACGTTTGTAAATCCACTTAATGGTACATTAGTGATCATATGGCTACGCCCGCGAATTTTGCAAATGTTTCATATTATTAAATGCGAGTAAATCACACGAACGATATATCTATAAACGCGATAAAATATCTATTTATTTATTAACGCGTCAATAAACATAATTACAAAAGGGGTGCTGTCATTATTAAGTCATTATCAGAGTATATTTGTTTCGAAGTTATTTAAATGACAACAAAATGGAACATTGTGCAATTTTATAATATTTTTTGCTTAAAAAGCAAACAAATAAAATTTGGGAAATTACAAAACGGTTAATCTTTCATCTAATTAAGTAAACTTCTGAAATAGCTGAGGATCCAATAGCATTGAATAATAAATAAAGGATTAAATACAAGATAATTATTTCACTCTCGAAAGCTTGCTTTCCTCGTGTAAAACGAGAAAGAATAATTCAATTTGAACGTAAAGTAAAATAAAGCATATCGTTCTGCGATTAAAAATTATTTTCTAAATTCCAAAAATTTTCCCGATACTTCATATAAATCATTTACGAAATCATCTATCGATTTCTCTTTAGATTAAAAAAAACCTGTAAATTTGTAAAACAGAATTACAATTAAGTTATGTTACAATTTGTGAGTTATGTTTTTGCAGCCATTAGATACTTGATTATTATATTACGTAGAGAATACTTTAATATCGGTAATCTTATTTAATTTTACCAATTTCCAGGAATTGATTTGGCAACGGTAAAAGATTAAGAATTCCTAAGTGCATGTCTCTGTCGGGTGCGCAGGAAGAAGCCTAGAACTTTGGTAGTTTACATCGTGGGGTCTTGCATAGGATGCAACTAGTGGTTACGAACAGGAGATACTCGAAATGTGCATGCACAAGATAGACGTGTACACACAGAATACAAAATTACGAATCTTGTTTCGGCATTTCCGCGAGTGCGGCAGTAACGTTAGATACTAAGCGTCAGGTGCAGGCGGTGGTGACGAACCGGAATCCTGGGGAAACCGAAGCAAAGGAAGGACGACAAGAGCGAAAAGGAACAGAGAGAGAGAGAGAGAGAGAGAGAGAGAGAGAGAGAGAGAGAGAGAGAGAGTTAGAGGTTAGGGGTTGTCGGCAGAGAAAATGCATGCCTAGGGAAGGCACGCATACATGGCGTACGGCGAATTATGCGGTGAATCTTCGAGTTTATACTCGTACACGTAACAATGCCGGGAACTTCGGGCGTTTACACGCGGATCCCGCGGTAAACGTGCAACGTGCATCCAGCCCGCGGGCGGTAAAGGAACACTGGGGCGAATTATGTGGCGTTCCGCGTGGTTTATGCGGGCGGCGCGCGCGAAAAACGCCGGAACTTGAGATGTTTACATTGGCAGACGGAGGTGGGAATGAGGTTCAACCGATGGTAACGAACGAAAGAGAAACGGGAGAGAAAGTGCATATGCACGGCGAGAGGGCGGAGGGAAATGGAGAGCAGAGGAAGAACATTTGCGTGTTTGCGCCGGTTCCGCGCAGTTAGCGGTAACAAACGGCAGAACACGGACGAGGGAAAAAGTTTCGGTCGCGCGCGTTTTGCCAGAGTGCACTTAACGAAAGTCGAATATTTATTTTCCCCGTTGGGAACGACGAAACATTTCTCGAAATTCTTTTTGCGACTTCGCGCTGTACGTATACGTGGAACCGGATGAAGCTCTGACGAGGAGAGAACGTCAAAAAATTCCCGCGCGGAGAAACTCAAGTATGATAGACATCACTTTCATGCGGGTACAAATCCGGGCGAAATGTGTGAAACGCGGCGGAAATTAACGAAAGCTCCGCGTGTGTCAATTGATCGTTCGACCAGTCAATCCAAATTCTCTCTAGCTGTATTAATTCGTAATGAAAACATTGCAGTTGCACATATTAGCGGACGCAATATTACGCGAAATGTACGTAATGCAGCGAGAAATTCCAGCCTTCGATGGTATAAATTATCGGGTCGAGCATAATTTAGAGAATGATGTCGGACGGTCGAAGGGTGCCACTGCCACCCTCATGCGCGACGCTCGGGTGAACTGGTTTATGCTTCCGTTTCCTCTTTCCTCAACCCTCGTTTCGGAGTGAGTTGAACTTTCTGCCATTCTCTCATTCTCCCTTCATCTACCCTCCTCTCTCCTGCATTCGCGCCATCTTTCTCACTCTCGTACTTCGACGAGAGATCTGCCACTCCTCGAGGACGACATAGTTTTAATTGGTTTAGCAATGTTCTCTGTCGGGTGTCAGGGCACCACGACGCTGACGATGACAAATGGCCGGAGTAACCCCTTGGTTCCCTCCTTCGCCGAATTCCGCGTGCCACTCGAGAAATACGGGGGGGAGTTGTTGCACCGATATCTTAAGAGAATCGCCAACGAGAATTCTCTTCGTATTTCTTTTAAAAGTTTGATGAAACGGCATTTTTTCCTGCAGAACATTTCGCGATGTATTCTCTAGGGATAGATCCGTTTAGCATTTAACTTCGTAACATTTGGCGATGCTCTTAATGCTGCACAGTTATGTAGAATTTTAAATTCAAGCAAGACTGACTGAGTAAAAAGAATTATTTTTTAAAATAGAGAGAAAGAGTGAGAGATAGAGAGAGAGAGAGAGAGAGAGACAGACACAAATAGAAAAGGTATATAAAATATAAAAATTGTTTTATAATTTTCAATCGTTATAACGAATAAGAATTTAGAAAACTGGATTCCATTTGAATTTTGAATTGATTTCAATTTTGGAACCGCCTGTTCCTATCTGTTTCCGTATGCGCCTTGCAATCTGATTAATCTCATGTGATAATAGAGATTCGATTTGATGCAACCACTGCGCGGTTCTCGGTTTTCGTAGGTTCTATTTCTATCGAATGTGAGAGATAGCGTACCTTATGATACTTCTTTCTTCTCTCTTCCTGCGCCTTCCCACCACAAAATCGTACATATTTACGTAATCCGCACCAAAATGGGGAAGAATCGTGAAAATCCTCGGGACTACCTATATTTATTCATATTTGTGTCATGTCTGTCGTATATATTCCGAATCATTCTGAAATCGGAATAAATCACACCACTGCAGGTATAAGGATCCAAAGCTTACTCTTTGTAAGCAAGATTTGCGGAATATTCGAAAGCAGAGTATTGAAATCGCGACCGCAAAGTCTGAAATCATAAACGTAAACTGTAACTGCGGATCAATTTCAGAACTTTATTGATTATTAATAATAACAATTTATGTATTACTTTCTTTCTTCCTCTCTTCCAATTTAAACAAAATAATATTTTGAGAAGTCTTAAATAAGATTATATTGCTCTTGTGACATAAATACAGCTTCTTGCGAGATCGTCTTATACAAATCGCATTTCCTACACGCAATTCTCGTTCAGTGCAACACACAATTTGGTAGGATCGTGGTTCCTCTTGTTACAGAAGTCGGTGTTCTACCAGCGAGAAGTACGTGGAGCCGTTGATGAGAATTACAGTGCAGAGGGAAGAGACAGATACGGAAACAAGGTAAGCTCTCGGGCCCGAGATATAATACTTCCATAGTCGACGAGGTAACCGTCCGAAGACAATGTATTTTGCTCGACGTTCGACGAAATTGAATTACCGTCAGATCGAGAGAGCCCGGGCACTTCCTCTCCTCGCAGTCATCCTGGTTTCAATTCCTACGCGACTGCAGCACTGCGATTGGACGAACGTTGAGAAATTAAATAAGAGCGCGCAAACAGAGAGGACGTAAGAAAGTTCGTTAAAGAGAGACCGGGAAACGCGCTGGGAACGAAGGGTAAGACCAAACAAGACTCGCTTTTTATTTTGCCCCCGGATACAATCGAATCTTTCCTTGCGCCCCTTTAGAAGGACGTGATATATCCATTTACGTCTAACAAGTGAGATAAGTCCTCGATGCAACGATCGACGATACGGCGTCCTAATCGTTTATCGTGGAATTCTATTGAAATAGAAGACGCGACTCCAAAGAATCGTCTGAGATATCAACTAAGATATCGAAGATTTTCAAGTATAGTGAATTCCTGCTAAACTTGGATAACCCGGATTGATACTGTTGCAACTAAATTTTAATGCAATTATGCAATGTTACATTGCGCGGAGTTGAACGTAGCTATTATTTAGAAAGATATATATACTGTTGGCTATTACTTAAAAAGATGTTTATTATATTATTTTAATTTGATCTTGTTGATTTTTTGTTTTCTAATATTTTTATAGATTTGTAAGAATAAAAAAAAATTCGACTTAAGTTATAATTAATAACATTCATTTTAAAAACGTATTTAAAATGAAGTCTAAAACGTGATATTTTTATAGATATATTCAATTTATCAGCTAAAAATAAAATACAGTTTTTAAAATTAATAGACATATATTATATATGAAACAATAAGAAATTTCAAACAATAATTGCAAAAACGTATGCTATGTTTTCAACGATATATCAGACAAATATATTCCGTTATTTGCAAATATGAACTATCAGTCGGATAGAACCGGATTGCAAAATCAACGTTAGACCATTCCATTTTGTTCATTTTACGTAATTTTCAATTCTGCTTGTGACAAGAACGCATTCGTGGAAAATTCGTTGCATAATGGTCCTCTGTTTACGAGCCTCGGCATCATACAAATAAAAGTACGCCGTAGCGGATTCTCGCTTTTTGCAAAACGAGCGTCGAATGGAAATCGATACGACCGGGCGGGCGACATTTTCCTCCCATTGTGAAAAACTTTAGTAAGCCGGCTTTACTGGAGTTCACGCTGTCTCTTCAGTGAATATCCTGGTAATATTTGATCGTTGATCTAACTGTCAAGAAGCCATCAAATTGTCGACGTTTATCGTCCAATCATAAGATGCGTGTAAAGAAGGAAAGCGTAGTGAATAATATTGATAGTAGTGAAACTCAAGGAATAGAAGATACAACATTTGGAATATTACATTAAAATTAAATGAAAGAGAGTGTATAATAAATAATATATATATTTTACTTAATGAAATTATTCATTTAAAACATACATTAATTATCGATCCAAATGTTCATTCTTTCATCACTCTCTTAATAAAGAACCAAGTAAATAAAAGAATTTCACTATAATTTAACTATAAATTCTTGACAGCATACAAAAATACGAAAGCTTAGCTATTTTATTAAACTTAAGCAATTAGGCAGTATCAAATAATTCGATATTCGAGTTAATTATCACAATAAAATATATAGATACTGAAAGGGATTTCCCGTTTAGGAATTTCTCATGCAGTAATTATATTGGAAAACGACACTCGCACACGAAATCTCATCCATAATATTTAAATCCATCTATCGAATGCGGTCCGTTCATTTGTAAAATATACATTATGGAAAATATTTAAATTATTTATGTATATAACTTCAGAAACATTTTTTGTTTAACTTCCCTTGATTGCATTTTCTGACAGACAACTTTCTTCGATGATCAAGTATTTCACGGTGGATACGATTCGGCTTCCAGCGTAAAATGTTATAGCGTCTTTGATAGCGAGCTCTATAAATTTCTTATCTCTCGCTACTATTGCCGACAGGCTTCTTTGCCGACAGTACTAGCGCTTGCTGCTTGTTCAGCGAGCAATTAGCGCGATATTAGCAACTCTTTAATCCTGGGGCGTATCTCACAACTCGTTTCCCGGTGCCTCGTTCTCGTTGAGACACGCCGATTAATAATGCAACCAAGACAGTCACCCCTTCCATTTACCCTCATTGCTTTCGAAAGTTCGCTTTCCTGATGCTTGGCCGATGAGCGGTATATTAATTATGCTCAGTCAAGTCCCGTTTATTGCTTCGCTGCCTTGAAAAACGGAAAATCGCATCGCAAAAGGATTAATACGTAACGAGCGTCGGAACTCGCAATATTCTCGGCGAAGCCTCGCGATAGAATTACTTTCTTTACTTCGGCTGCGCACAGCACGGATGCGCGCAATATTCTTTCAGGGAAAGGTCCATGTTATCTAACGCGCGCGATTTTGTGATACTGTAATTAAACAAATAGCAGACGAGGTGAAATTTCCGTTGTGTCTCTCGCTACTGTCTTAAGAAATAAACGGGAAACGTCGGAAACAACGTCGAGAAGTAACAATAATGCGTGCAAACAGTCTAGATTTCTTCCGACTTGTGCTCTTTCTTCTAAGGGGGGTTACTTAGTCCATTACACACCGCGGATTGCAAGGAAGCGCTTGCGAGTGTATACGTGTCGGAGAGGGGCAAACATGGCGCGCGCGGGACAGGTTTCATTGAAAAAGAGAGTGGCAATTCCGGTGAGTACGTGGCGCAAAATGAAAAGAGCATTTCATGCACCGACGCTCTTTTCACGGTTTCTCGTGATAAATTCTTCAGCGTCTCATTACGGCGTGTTTCCGCGTGAAGGAACACAACACAAAATTGCAAATCCCGGCAACAGGGTTTAGATACGGCCCGTTTGCAATCCGTTTCCATCTAAAGTGTTCCACACCAGTAAATGTCCACATATTTCAAATATTTAGCCTTATACATGCATACATTTCTATTTTAATCTTGCTTTAAATACTTTGTTACTTTATCTTATATAAAGTAACAGGTAATTAATTTATGTATGTATATTAGGTATTACGTAAAATTTATAAAAGTGTCCGCTTGAAAGATGTCAAGAAGTTTGAATGTACAGAAATACATTTATCATTTTATTGTACAGCATAAATAGTTATTATTATTATCTATGAATTGCCATCTTTACACAATATATAAAGAAAAGAGAAAAAGTAAAATGTACTTATTTATTCCGTTTACATATCTAAATGTATAAAAACTTAGTAATGAGACAAATGTCTGGATTATTTTTTACATAAATGAGGAGACAACGTTTCAGATTATTGCAAGAAAAATCTTATTTATAATTCACGGAAAGAATTGTCTAATCACAGCTTATTTCTTTCCGCATTGGTTACTTCAAGAAAGGGGAAGATTGAGCTAAAAGATATTTAATTCGACTTTTGCATTCTAAATTCCATAATCTCAAAAGTTCAAAAGTTTGCTTGTGCCAAACTGAAGTACAGAAAATTCTAGCTTTAGCATCTCTCTTGTAATCCTTCAAATGACATTCAACGTTCGGTGCAGATCTTTTAAATATCACTTTAATAAGATGAAATAGATCCTTTAAATAATTTATTACGCAAATCACGAAGCGATTAATCAACATTTAATATTAATTTCATTCCCTTTGATCATTTGCTTTAAATACTCGCATTTGGTGCAGCGGAAAAACACAAGGAAATTATAATCAAGGAAAAGATAATCTCCGCTCAGCTACAACACTTAAGGCTAAAAGCAGAGAGGGAGAGAGGGAGAGAGGGAGAGAGGGAGAGAGGGAGAGGGAGAGAGAGAGAGAGAGAGAGAGAGAGAGAGAGAGAGAGAGAGAGAGAGCAAAAAAGAAGGGTAAGGAGGGTACGTCTCTTTAACGAAAGGAAACTCGAAATCGTTGAAGGAATATTTCTTTCAAATTACGTGTCTCGCGAATAGTTACGGAAACCAATTACTCGAAAAGACCTCGGTCACGTTCCATTTACTTTCTCTTGCCGCGATGCTCCAAAAGAATAAGAAAATATTACGATCGTTAAATAACTCTCCATATATCTCAAAGTTACTTGATTTATATCTGTTTATTTTTTCATTTATTATATGTTGGTTTTATAAGAGGAAAAAATGTTTAATATAAAAAAAAAACTTGTATTTTTATATTTTACTTAAAAAATATAAAAACAGAAACTTTTCATATTAGGTGTTTTTTGCCCTGATTAAAGAATGGATTGTCTTTCCATTGTGAATTGCTTACATAATCCACTTGCTAAAGCCGTTAACTTCGTTTTACGCTTCGACCGACCGCGAGAATAAAGATGAAAAAAGTGCGAAGGTGGAGAAGAGCGGGAAAAAGAGCGGTGTGCTAGAGCATAGATCATATTTTAGTCCATCAACGAGCACATCACGTTTCCGCGTATCGCGTGTTCCACCATCCACTCGGAACATTCGAGCATGTCACCAGGACGAAGCGAACGTGTCACCTGTTCACAGCATCTACTTTACATGCTTATTCCAGTCTCGGCTTATAACGTTTGCCGCTACATCATGCGGATACGTGTGTGAACGTATAAATGCATGCATATGTGTGCATTTCACGTGTACGTAGAGGTCCGGTGCACGTGCAGCTACCTCGATTTGCATAACACGCCGGTATTTACAGATTCGTCTACGTACACGAGTCCGTCTCCGTTATCGAGTCTGACTCGATGCAAATCCGTGCAATGAAAACGTTGCCGACTAAACCGATTAACTAGTTTGCGATTTGTTAGTCATGTTATATTGTCTCAGTGTCAAGCTCTGACTAGAATTAATGTTGAATATCAAAACTCATTTGCACATTTCGCTTATTACGTACATCATCACGATTTTCAATCAGATATCCCTTCATTTCTTTTATTCTCTTTTGATATTTCATATTCTTTCTTTTCTAAGTGTGTTACTTAACCTTTACGAGAAAGCCACTATAATGATGATAAAGTGTCATATTTTGTAAGTAGAAAATACATTAAAATAACAAATATTATAACTTAAGGAAAAACTATAAGATTTAAAAATACACCCCCATTCTCTAAAAGTTAAAGTTTTTTTGGAAAAGCAAAAATGATTTCATTCATAATGTGTAATAGCATTGTTTTGCTTGCATACTTCACATGTATAATTTAACAGTATTTAAAATGTAGATTATGTAGAATAATTTCTACATCAGTCTATTATTGCAAAAATTTAAGAAAGCACATAATAGAGAAATTATTATGCTCTTCACGTGAATGGAAATTATAATATACTCTACATAATCTATATTTTAAGTATTGTTAAATACATGTAAAGTATACGATCAAAACAATTGCAGCGAGGATATTAGCTATCTAAATCTTGTGATATGTCAGAGACAGACGTTTCTACTGTGACAACAGGGATTAGATAATGTGATGTATAATTCTGTCAGTCTTCAGTACACCAAATGTCGCAGATGTCGTGGATGAGCATATGATAAAGCAATGTGGACGACGGATAGTTTGGTGAATTACGTTCGCGAGAGTTCAACGTTAGGTATCTCCAGGGGCCATCGATACCGTACGCCCGTAAAAGTTTCGCTCGCGGAAAATAAGTAGCGATGTCGCTACTCTAAACTGAAAGTGCGTTTAGATCTGACATTTATGGCACGACATTTCTTTCCGACACTCGATGTTGCCAGTATAAACGGTTAATATGTCCGTTTACAACCGGCTTTACCGACGATAAAACCCCGTTGTAAGATACCGAGCGTTATTATATTTCCGTACAAACGGTGGAAAAGAACGGGAATGAGAGCCGAAAGGGAATGAGAAATGCGGAGAATAGAGAAAATGAGCGAGACGATAAATTTCTCTGTAGTCACCGGATCGATGAGACACCGCGAGTAGATCCAGGAGGAGGACCGGGATTCACCACGAGAGTCCCGCGCCCGGTAAACTACGTCGAACTATTTACAGATTTATCGCCATTCCTCGCTGTTATTGTATTTCCGTGAAACGAAATCGGATGGAAAATACCGCGAAAGAGTCAGAGGAATAGAAAAAAATTATACGTTTTAAAAAAAGAGAAATTCAGGTTTCGCAGACAGAAATATATATTGAGAGTAAAAAGCTTTCGCAGTGTATATATAATAGTATGTTATTTACCTTGTTTTAATAGTTTAAAGAAGATGACACTTTATTCACAATATATATAGACAGAGTATACATAGAAAAGTACTTTTATAAAATTCTATTGAATGTTTGATAATGATAGTTAATAATGTTGTTAAGTTTAACATATATTACCTGTGTAATCGCTAGAAAATTTTATCACATTTTAATAAAAATTTTATCACTTTTTAATAAAAATTTTATTACACTCTTGACTTTAATCTAACGTCTTTTCTTTCCCTTCGGGGAATCTACTCTCTTATCAAATTTTTATTGTAGCGCATACTTATAAATAATCTATTTATAAATTGAATATAAAGCATACATCTAAACCTTATAAGATGAAACAATTAATAATACTAGCGATACATTCCTATCAATGCTCCACTTGTAACTTTCATTATTTTATTATTTTAAAAATATTCTTTCTCAAGAAAGAAATTATCATTGTTTTTACGTAAACAGCAATAATAATATGTTTTTGTTTCACGAGTTTAGATAATATATTATTATCTATTATCCATATACAATTATTTATATCCTTTACAGAAAATGTTAGTCGCGACAGCGCATTATAAGATGTATTCGAACGTGCGTATGCAGACAGACGATTAAATTCGAAATGAACAAAGAACCTAATGCGTATGAGTGAATAGATTCTCGCGTCTAAGATTGACAATTCGCCGTTATCGAATTAGGCACACCTTTGTAAATCCGTTACAATTTACAACGCACGAAATAGATTCCGCGTGATTGTCAACCTTGATGATTTCAATTTGGCGGAGCATGCTACCACCAATCTCAACAACTTCCAACTGCATTTCGCGGGATTATCATATTGTACGCGGCGACAAATTCGCGAAGCAGCCATGTGCGACGGCGACGCACACGGAACGATATAATTATTTCGCTAAGTTCCTCTAAACGAGCCAAAGCGACAGCATCGCGACGTACTCGCGCAAACTTGTTTGTCGCAACATTATCATACTTATTTGGCGTGCCATCATTACGTCACTCACATTCACACGTTGAAATCGCGATTTCGGTCGCGAGACGCGCGTTGGTTTCAGATTTCAAAGTGTCGAGAAAAATGATATTCCGAAATCGTTGTGAAACGAACACCTCGACAGACTTTCTCAACACATACAAATATCTGTACTCAAAGATGCCGAGATTATCGCCGTCGTAATACTTATCACGTGCAGGCGCGAAGTTATACTGCGACCATCGTCGCGGCGAATTTAAAAAGCAACTCGCGCACGCCGCGTAAATTTCTTTCCTGAGATTAATCCTCCTTCCATCACTCCTCTCCCGTGATCTCCGCACATAAAACTGGAGATTAAAATCTTATTGTCTTTCTAGACGCGTGTGTACTTTTCTACGTATAAAATGGTATTCAGAGCTGTTCTTGTACTAACGGGGATGCATAAAACATTTCCAGATTCCATAATTGCCAAGGAACTTCATAATTTTGTTAATAAATCTTGTATGAAACATTCTGATTATTTTCTGGAGAAATTCGATAAAATACAATAAAATAAATAATACTCTCGAGCAATTATATAAATAAAAATGATCTACTGATATACGTGTGTAATTTCAGAGTAATTTTTTTTCTTTTTCTTTGTCTCTCTTTTCCTTATCATTACTTACGTAACATTTATAAGCATTTAATAATATATATTTATCCGTATAAAGTTTCTACGTGTGAATCAGAATTCTAATCACTTTCTTAAGCGTTTATTTCTTTATATGAAGAAATGAATTTTTTTAAGACTAGACTTACACAGAGCACGAACCTTTTCTCTACACTGCAGTCATTTTATCGCCATTTTTTTCGGAAAGTAAAAAGTATGACGCAAGATAACTGTCCTCCATAGGGAATCGTAAATACTTAACCAGTCAAAAGTCATGCTCGGGGTAGAAATAAATAAAATTAAACTGAAAGGTAGGAAATATAAGGACTAGGAGATTTGTTACGTTATAGTGGGCAGGCACGTACTGGTTTCCGTTTGCGTTTGCGACGTAAGTTTATTTTGGCAAGTATTTGCAGTTTGCATTCAGTAGATCAAGTGGATTATTCAGTTTGTATACAGCGATTAAGTAGATTGTCTTCCTAGTCGCTGTAATAAGAAGCGTCGGATGCATTCGTGGCGCGTTTGCATGCGAATTCAGACTTCGAAGTTTCAAGTTTGATAAATTTCGTATTCAAGTATTAAGTTCTAAAAGAGCTCGTAAAGGCCACCATCGCTCCTCGGGGAAACTCTTCCTTTGATTAGCGAAACAGAAGGCTTGTTAACTTTAATTAATCTTGAAAACAGTTTTCGACATCTTACCGTTTCTCTTTTATCAAAGCGATTATAAGTGTGAAACAAATTGAGAGAATGATTTAATATTTAAATAATACTGCGATCGACGCGTATTTCTTGTTGGAACTTGCAAAAATACGTAGTGCAATCGTGAACTATTAAAATTAAATTCAATCGCTACATGTAACGAGTGAAAAGAACTTGTCTTTAAAGAATTTAAAATAACAACAGCACATTCGGGGGATAAAACGTATGAAATGGAAAGTAAATATTTGCGTTCGTGCATGTTTCCATGTCGTATATTGTTTCAAGCCAGTGTTGGACGTCCAGCCAGTATGTAGGATTTTAAAATGCGTGTACATTTGCCTCCACATAGTTTATTTACGAGAAATAACTTTTTTTCTTTGTACGCGCAAAACAGCAGAACATTCGCTTCTACTCGTTACATATTTCTACGTTGTATTTTTGAAATTATGCATTTTACGGAAAATAAGAACATTAATAATATACTTCCACATTTTAATGCAAAGAAATTTCGCAAAGAATCTGGTAGGTACGTGTACTGTGTAGAACTTTATAAAAATAGAGCAAAAACAGTATACTTTTGCACAATACTAAAATTTGTTTCTTATTCTATTTCTTATTATACTTTTTAATCAAAGTACTTTCGAAATTTTAGAATGGCTTCGCTACTAATACATTTAATATTGTTAAAATACAATATTTCAAAAAATTAAATGTAATAAAATTTTTATTAAAAAAAAAAAACATCGATTTAAATCGATCAAAAAACATTACGGCGAAAGTACGAGAACATTTTATAGATTGATGCAGCTTTGTCTTCCAAAGCTCTCGCGGAAGAAACGTCTTATACCACGTCTGTGCCACAACTGTCGGAACACTGAAGGTTCTATTACTCGCGCTTAATTGATGCGTATTAGAAGGATCTCGCCACGACTCCATTGAAAGACTAACGTAATCTTTCCACGTCGCGTATACCTCGTTAGAGATGCAGGCAGCGTGCTCAGCACCTGGCGATGAATCCGCAGAAAAGCATCGGGCGTCGACGACGACGCTGGATGGCATGAAAGTGGTTCCGACCGTCTTTATAAATTACTTTATTCCCGCCCCACCCCGAACGTAACCGACAGGTATAATACTATGATATATCGTTGTCGCCAACCACCCTAGCTTCTCGTGCGAACGCTGGGAAACTGTAAGGTAGAGAATTGGGGTGAGGCCGGGCTGGTTCTCTGTTTGTATGCGTGGTTCAGTTGTTGCAGGAGGACAGAAGAAGCGAAGGAGCAAGAACGGAGACAAAGACAGAAATAGTGAAGACAGAGAGAGAAAGAGAGAGAGAGAGAGAGAGAGAGAGAGAGAGAGAGAGAGTGAGAGGAGTGGCGGGAGGGGGAGGGGGGGAGAGGAGAGAGGAAGAGCAAGATAGGATCGGAACAAGAAGGAAGAAAGAGAGGAAGGGTTGCTTCAAGAGGCGAGAAGACGAGGGCGGCTTCCTAATCAGCTTACTTCCGTAGCTCACACCTTTTGTACCCCACGCCAGTCCCCGGATTAAAGCATTGCTGTTGCCGGTTATTATATCACAAGATACGGGCGAGCGGTACGCGCCCGTAGGGCAAAGTACACAACAATAACATGTGGTTCCATGCAGATAAACTGCGCCAACGGAAACAATGCCAGTCTGACCCTCGTGGGGTCGGCGTTAAAGGTATACGCCACTGGACCGAACAAGAATTACGGTCTCGCCCCGGTAATTTCAGAACCAGAGCTAACGGAATTAAGTTGCCTAGAAGTTCGCGAATACATAAACAGTAATGAGATTCACAACGTGTTTGAGTAATTTTTCAGTATCTAACATTAAGAACACAGTTTAGTTGTGTTATAATAGGCATACCGTTAAAAATTCCGTTAAAAATAAAGAATTTCTCATGATTTAAGCTTCATAAGCGCAAATATATATAGTTTATGGGAACTTTATTTAATCTTATCACTATTTTATTTAAAACAGATTTTATTTTGATAGAATTTTACTGTAAATTAATCTAAAATGTTTAAAATTTCAAACTTTAAAAATGCAGTTCACTTTATCAGAGCGAAGAGCAGTCTGACTGCACTGGTATCAGCTGTTCCTCGTTCTAATGAAGTAGATTATAATATTCATGAAATATTTACGTTCTAATAATGAATCTAGACACGGAGATAACCCGCAAAACGCATGGTTAATCATATTATTCAATAGTTATAAATTTTATTCAATTGCGTAAGCGTGATTATAAGTAATTGCAGTTGTAAGAATTCGCCAGTTATAATTGAATATGAGGAGAATCTGACTGTGTTGGTCAATTCTTAGATACAACCACTTACAACCATGCTTACGCAATTGTAGAATAAGCTTAAGAATATTAAAAGCTTCTTGTAAGAGAACTTCGAAAAATTATGCGATACAATCAACAATTGTAGATCGATTGAAATTCAACTTTTTTGCGGAAATCGAAGAGGAAATTTATACGCAAAAGATGTTTGTAACTGTGTTGGCTTCTTACGCGACTATTCAAAATTTAATGCATGCGAGGAAGCCGGCTTATTTGCTCTTGACAAAATTGCTCCCGTAGAGCAGGGTGTATCCAGGTGAAATGTGATTTCATAAATGACCTAAGGGACGTTGCGACATTGATCGTTTTGCGGAGAGGAAATGGTATATATAAGATCTGTATACAACAAACTGAATCACATTAAATTACAAAAATACTTACAGCATTTGCCATATCAAGTTTTATTTAAAAATATAGATATTATTTGTATTTGTTTATTTGTGGATACGTATTTAAAATTCGTGAGATATATTGTGTTATATACATATATCTATTCCAAGTAGTACAGCAGCGCCTGCAAAGCGTTAAAAAAAATACATATATACTTTTTAGCCTTTTTTTAACGCTTAATAGGCGCTGTGTGTTACTTGGGCATATTTATCGTCATATGATTCAAAATACATTATGTATATTAATAAAAGTACAAAACAAAATGTCCTTGTTTATTATGTAGTTAAAATTGTAATACCAGTAATTTATACATATCGATCAGATTTTAATAAATAATATGATAACAGAAAGCACACGGTAAAAAGAGGATCAGTTATTATTCAGATAAAATATAATAAACAGGAATTAAATAAAAATCGAGAAGAAGAGAGAAAAAGAAAGATTATGCTATAACACATACATATGTTCATTAAAAAACAAAATCGATAAATACGATAAAAAATATTTTTATATATAAAATATCTTTAAGATATATATATAAAATGTTTATTAAAAATAATGTTATATACTTATAAGTAGATTAAAAAGTTTTAACTTTTATCTGACTTAATTATAACTTACATTATAAAATTATCTTTCTCCTTCGTCTCTTTCTTTCTTCTTTTTCTTTTATGTATATGTATTATGTATTAAAATAATATATAAATTTGTAACTTAGTTTTTTTAGCCTTTTACTTTCTGTATGTAGCATATGTTACCTAAGGGTAGAAAAAATAATGTAATGGAATTAACTTATTTAATAAAAACATAAAATTTATTTCGTGGTTAATCATTATTACCATAATTGGCGATTATTGCTACAAAAGATTCATTATCAATGTAATCTCACATGTGTGTTCAATTTTATTAATATAAATATACGTGCTACATAATTACTTTACAAAGTTCTTCACAAGGATGCTTCTACTTTGCGAGTCACAGTCTCTCCCTGTAGTCGACGTTAATTAATGTAACTCGACGAGGAATACGAGCATAATTACTTTGCTCGAGTAGCCGGAGCCGAAAGTTTGCTCGTTATCGAGGCTCCACGTAGTTACACATAGACGACGTAAGGCACATCGATAATCTAGTCTTAACACCGCATATTATGATATTATCACCTTTTCCAGCCTTCTACTTACATCTTGGACAGTAGTCAGGCTATAAATGCATTGTTAACAACGCTGCACTAAGAATTAATCTTCTGTTAAATACAATTTTCCAAGGTTATCATTTGCGTGTATGTTTCATACAATAGAACATTCTTTTTTTTAATGTAAGAAAGAGAAAGGAAAAAAAAACATTTTTTATTTATAGAATTGTACGTTGATATATTAATAGAATATAGAATTGTACGTAGCTATATTAATATCAACAATATATAAAATTTTTTTACTTTATTACAGTTATCTTATAATAATAGAAGAAGAGAGGAGGGGGGGGGGGGACAGATGTGCGAGGCAATCTAAGGAAGTTCATTTTATGGCTAATTATTTTAATTTAATCGGATTGCTACTGTAACGCGACTGTAAGTTTTAAAATAATGCAACAACTCAATCTGTTAGACAACTTATACAAGAGTGCTAACAAAATGCAATTATTTAAAAATATAAAATTTATAATTTTAAATAGTATATTTAATGATAGAGAGAGAGAGAGAGAGAGAGAGAGAGAGAGAGAGAGAGAGAGATATTAAATAAATATTCCAATGTGTCGAATATTCAATTAATGCAAACAAATGATTGAACAATTTAATGTACACTATTGCAATTTTCAGTAATAATGCGTATTATTAATTATTTTGACTCAAAATTATTATTAAACTGATGTTCCTGCTATAATACTTAAGATTTAGCGCCGCTGTACGCACTTCGTACAATATTAACAAAATTCATACAGTATTAACAAAAAGATTATAAAATATATCTACATATACCCTATAATTAAATTAAATGCATATATTATATATACTTTATACTTTATGTAAATATATTTTAATAATGAAAAGAACAGTGAGAGATAATCGATGAAGCTGTGATTTAAAAAGCACGATTGGATTTATCTATATATAACTTTCTTTCTATAATTAAGTAAAATATTAAAACCGGTACATTTCTGATTCATTTCCACTTTTATATTTTTTTATCGCACTAAGCAAAAATTTGCAGCAATATTACTGCAATGTTTGCAACGTTACCATAAAATTTCTGAAACGTTGCTATATTGCTGCAGGAGTAATCTGTGCTGTATGAGTATCAAACTACAAAATATTTCTGAGCTCTTAATAGAAAGTCAATTTGAAATTATTATTAACTTAAAAGCTCTGAATTTATTTCTGTCCAAAAGCCAAAACAGATTTTTATTTATTTTTCAAAACAAAAAATTTATACATTATTTATTCCAAAGTTCTTGTAGAACTATTTCATTCGAATATATAACGTGCAATAATACAGTTTTCCCGGTAAACTATTCTTGTTGTGTACGTCATATTCTGAAGCTTTAAATCTATTTGCAAAAGGGCTAAATCATAAAGCCACACGGCAAAGACGTTGTCAACAAACTTTACCTAGCGGCTTTGCGTTCCGAGCTTTCTCCTAGCTCGCACAGCATTTTTCGTGGTGCGCATGCAGGTGTATTACTATGTAACCCGCAATGACGCGGTTTGCGCGTCACAGGTTGAAGGGTCGTGCGTTAGATGGTCAACTCGTGACAGTCAGGCCCGTGGCGCTGAGGAAAGTTGAACCCACGCAAACATACGGTAGGACGAACGCACACGGCAGTGTTTGGCGACGGCCGGATGTACGAGGGTAGCAGACCACATCACTCGTCGTCCCGGCCGGATGTCCCGACATTGAAATACAAGCGAACTCGTGCGCGTCCACCGGGGTTACTAACCCCTACAGTTCTTTATCGCTTCTCTCCTCTTCTCTTCTCAATCTCGCTTTCTCTGCGGTGAGAAAGTCACTCATACTAATTGCTAAGAATATACTCACTGATTGTTACCACGAAATAACAAAGTTTTCAAAATTATAATAATTTTCTGTTTTACATCTCACGTATTCTATTTAACGTTTTGCAACAGTCGCGTAATTATTTAATTAATTATTAATAAAATTAATGTATAATTAATTAGTAATAAAAGGAATGTAATTGTCATTTTTTAAAATATTATGACAAATATTGAAATCTTATTTCAGATAATTATATTCAGGTTGTAATCGAAAAATTATTATTTCATTTAATTAAGAATTTTTTACTATTATTTTACTTTATTTATTAAAATTCAAAAATTTTCCAAATCCAATAAAATAATTTTAACTTCTTGATGAAATATCATTGTATAAAGAGAAATCGGATACGTGTTTTCTTCAACTAAATATTCAAGAGTTTCGAAGATGTTATTTTTTTTTTTAATTTGTCAATTTTAATATGAAATGCTTGATATCAAAATGCTAAATGATAAAATTACAGATAAAATTATTTATATTTTCTAGCTTTTAAAAAAAGTATCTCTTTTTAATTCACAACTATTTGAAAACTAACATTGCCATGTATTCGGAAAGTATCCTGTACCGATGGCTGGTGGCAATGCCTCACTGTCCTATACAATACTGCTCTCACGAACTACTTTTCCCTCCCGCATTCCCGAATATATCTTCCTCACGTGCAATCTTTAAAAATTCCCATTACTGCTTGGAGTACAATCCTCGTTGTATCGTCTCTACCCATTGCGCCCTGTCAGAGTTCATAGTGGTGCCGGCACTCGAGCAACGGTCTCCTTCGTCTCAGGGGTATTTTATCGTGTCGCCAGTAATAAGGTTTCCACGTGTAAGAAACCACCGAGGTGTTCCGCGATATAGGTGGTCGAGGAGCGGTACAGAAAGAGACAAAGGGGGCGGCGAGCGCGGCGATGGGGCGAAAGCGGCGGGGTAGCGAGAAAACGAAACAGGCGGGACGCGGTGGAGTGTGCGCTCCTCCACCAGGCAGCCAGAGAATCCAATCGCAATAGAGTTAAGTGTTCGAGAGTAAAACCTTGCCGAGGCACGACCTCGATTACTTGCCGAGGATTTGTTACGGCCACCTTTTCTGCCACCTTTTCTGCCACTTTCTAGCGGGCAACCTCTCCGCTTCTTCGGCACCATAGAATCGTCCCAGAGTCTTTCTTTAGCAACGAGCCTTCCTGAAAGGCAAGCAACGTAACACTAAAGGGAGTAAAAGAACGCTTTGTTCCCCGCGCCGTTGCCAAGCTTTTTTCCGCTATCAAACACAAGGGACTTCCGATTGGCCGAGTTTAGTCGACCACCAATTCTCGACGTTGCCGTCGGATAACGTGTCGTAAAACACAAATTTTTTTCATTCGCCCTGTATGCCACGCCTTTATTGGCACTCGTTCCCATCCGTTTTTGAACGAATTGTTTGCGTTTCAATATCAAAGAAGCCTTTTGCGATCGAAAATTCAAGAGATACCCGTTTGATAAATAATCAGACAATATTCATTGAGATTTGCTTTATCTAATTTTATATTGATGTGTACTGATAAAAATCAATGATATCTTAATGGTGAAATTTGCCCCTGTTTTCTTAAGAGATTTAAAATGTCAATTATTAATTTACAGAGATACGAGCATGAATCTATTGTTGATATTTGAAGAATTAATAAGCTTTGGAATTTGGTTTTCGATCGGTTAATCTAGTTGTTAATTTTATTAATTTTACTTAATGAAAAAAAATGAAAATTTATAATTATCGAATATTAAATCAATATAGTTTTAACATGTTAATAGAATAGAAATAAAAATAGTAAATACAAAGATTAATAAAAGCATCGTTTTAAATTAAAGAATTCTGAAAAGACTGAAGAATTATTCTGTGTATCAACTATTAAAACTGATTAGAACTTTATAATCATAAAAATAGATTGTAAATTTAGTCAAATTGATAGAGAAGTAATATAAATAAAATAATATGTAGTGTTTATTATTTTTGAAATAATCAAAATATTATCTGCTGCCATATAATATATGTTTACTCGTGACTGACGCGGCACATGATTTGTTTGTGCTTAAAAAATAATGATTTTATATCGCTGGCATTAAAAATTGTTTTAATTATAATAGCAAATTATATTGCTAATAAATATAATAATATAACATAATTTCTATATTACTGCGATACAGTAGAATTATAATATTAGTTATTAAATTCGTAAACGCTTAGAAAAATAAAAAATTATTTATCATAAAAGACAAATAAGTTTCAAAAACAGTTAATAATTGTATACATTGTACCTGAAACAAAATTTTTCAAATTAAATTACAAATATAATTAAATTAAATTAATTAAATTATTGATTTGAAAGCAAAAAAGATTGTATAATATGTGAAGCTTTATGCAAAATTACTTGGAAATATTACAGATATTTTGCTAGTATTCACAAATTATTGGCCAATATTATAAACTATAATATAGCTCATAATATAGCTGCTTTTCGCAGCATCTTGCAATTCTGTCAAGATTCCAAAATGCGTCTTTATATACACGTTTTGCATCCGTTATTGCGTACTGGTTGGTAAAGCTACGATCGGAGTACCGGGATTACTCGCGGGATTCTGCCCGGCGGCAAAAGCCGCCTTAATGCAATTCCGAACACATTTTCTTAGTTGGTTCTTCTTGTTTTACTGTGAAAATCCTCGAGGCCGTTATGTTGGTAACGATAGAACCGGCACGGCAGGCTGTTACCGCCACATGCCGCCATAATATCGGACAAAAGTTTTCTGGCTAACAGGAGAAAATAATTTGATATGACTCGTCGTTGTGCAGATGGAACTTCGAACGAAACGAAGATCCTCCAAAGTACAATTATGAAGCCGATGGTACCACTATTGCCAATTAAACATAGTGTTGCGATACAGAAGGTTCCAAAATGTATTTTTTTTTAAATTCATTTAACAACTGTCTTTATGACACAAAAACTAATTTTTATAAAAATTATAATATAATGATGTTATTTACAATTTACAGTAAAAATTTCAAATTTAAAAAGAGTAAAAATTTTGAACAAAGCTAAAATAAAAAACTTAAAGTGATATTTTTGGAAGTTATTCGCTTAAAATATATAATTTTTTTCTAATATTAATATTGATAGTATTTTAACAGTAAACCAAGGAAATAAAAGCATTTATGTCATTCAAATTGTTATATTAAATTATATTATCTATTTCTTCAAGTGATAATAAATTAAATTT
>NW_017305661.1:466427-470601 GCF_001594115.1 Trachymyrmex septentrionalis
GAAGCAAAATCATAAAATCGCATTAAACCTTTTGCAAAAGCTATATCATAAAGAGAGTTATATTGCAAGAAAGAAAGTACAGTTTGCGCTCCATATTGAGTGGAAAAGTTAAGAGATCGCGAAGATTTCTCCTCTGCGCCCTTGCACTTCTTCCCCTTTGTCTTTTTCTTTTCCCTTTCTCTCACTCTTTTGCAGCCTCTTTGTCCGTAACCCTTAAAGACGCTCGTTTAAGCGTCCGATTTCTCCTCATTCTTCTTCTAGAAGTCTCTCTCTCGTTCTATCTCACTTATTCTTCTCACGATTTCCCATTACGACGCGCCAATGATGAGTTCCGAGGCTTATTAAATTGTAACAATTTTAATTAGGAAAGCACCGGCCCTTATACTCTCCCTTCTGCCGTTTCTGCAATTTTGTTTTCTTTGTGTCTAAGAGTACCTATCTCGCAATTAAAGATATTTTTTTTATCTTCAGTACAAAAAAATTATATACCCACTCAGGCATTCTTTAATTTCTTGTTTTAAATTAGTACCACCTGCGTAACATCATTTTATATTTATTAAACAGGCACGAATATCATTTATTGTACATTGATTTCTTATGATCGGAGAAACTTTAGGCGTATTAACAAAAAATATAATGATGATACTCGAGTTTTTTTACTGAGAGAGTTCGGAATCAATTAATCTTTCAAAACAGTAATATTGTTGCAAAAAATGGGAATATTAAATGTTATTGATTAGAAAGAATTTCAGAATGGTAACGTAATATGATTCGACATTGTGGACTTTGAGTTAACTCTTGATAAATTAAAATGCAAAACAATAAAGTATTTAAGTTTGATTTTTTTGTACTAAAGCGTATTCCTTAAAGACATGTTTTTTTTTTTAAATAAATTTTCTATATATTTATATTGCTAAGCTGAATACTACTACTAAATTTAATTAGAGTATATAAATTTTTTAACATCATATGATTTGTATTAACCCAACATATAGATGGTAATACATAGAAACAATGTAAACGCTTGCATCGACGACAAATTACTTTGTTGTGGCATAAAAGTAATTTTAATAAAATGCAATACAGAAATAAGTAGTTGAAGAAGAAAATTATCTATTACATTAGGAAAGGAACATTAAGGAAATTATATTGAACTAAAGACTAAAGTTTATTATCGCTTTAAAATCAAAGCGATGTAAGAAGCGATGTAAGAATCTTCGGCATTTGAGACTCATATAATAATGATATAAAAAAACATATATTTAAAATATACGCTTATAAAATATGACATGTATTTTAATATGTCGGAATTTAAAACCAAATATTCTAGTGAAAAATTTTGTCAGTTCCGAAAGTTCCTATCCATTTATTTTGGCCTCCGTCACAAAATTTTTTAAAGTTTGATTTACATACAGATTGATTAATTTCTACATTTCCGGAGATTTTATCTTCTCGAAATCGACAAAGACCTTGGAATTCTGCAATTTCTCATTCAAAGAGCTTGAACCTTATCAAAAGGTATTAAATTATAAAGATCCTCCAACAATCCTTTTATCCCATCACCAATCTTTTGTATTTCAATTTGAGATTTGAAAATGCTTTTTATTTTAGGCAGTACATAATCCTCCATGCCAATAGCCTTATGAAATGTTTTGATGTGATCAGTAACATTTTCAATCCAGCTTCCTCTAGATATACTACTAATGCTTGATATTCTTTAAGAGCTTCAAGATCGCACAAACTGGTATGGAATTTTGGTGTCTGCAAGTATTGCAGAGAGTGCTGTACTTTTTCATCTTCGGCTCTATACTTTAAATTAACTCAATAATCTAATCAACCGGAAGAAGATCCACAAAATCCATCAATTCGTCTTCCAGCGTAGGTTCTTGGTAAACAGTAACATCGTTCGGTACGTTAAGGCCGAGGACAATATATATGACGTCAGCTGTAACCTGCGTATTCACTCCGCTGCTTTTGAGTCCATTCAAAATGATCTGCAAGGATTTAATTTGATAGACTTTGTTTACGGCCTGCTGAGCATTGTCTGACTTAAGTTGATTGACAAAACCGACGAAAGCTGAAGAAGTTTTCATCTTTTGCACGTAAGTACGAATGATCTTGGCAATAGGAATCACATCCGTAATATCTTTGATGAGTCCTGCAATCCCACCAGTCCTCTGTATGACCAAGGAATATAAACGAGGAGGTGGTGTGATCCTATCGATACCGAGAGCATCGTTAGCTTTATTTACTAATGAATAAGCATCGACACCTTCCTTTTGCAAATAATTTAGAATGTTAATCACTTCAGGAATAGCTTCCAAATTTATCATCAGGTCTTTTAATACGGTCGAAGTTTTAAGATAACTAACAGCTTTTTGTACTTCCGAATCTCCTAATACGTAATCCAAAACGATGGTTTGAATTTCTTTATAAGGAATTAAGTCCAAAAAGTCTTGGAAATCCTCATGAACAGGACCATTGCCAAAATCCGGGAACTGATGAGCTTGTCCAAGACCGATAATGGTCAAGGCAGCAAATAGCGCTGATATATACTTCATCTGTAATATATTCACGTGTAAGAGTATTAAGTATGTAGAATTAAGTATGTTACAATTAAATTTTTTGTATTGTACTAAAATTTAACATTTTATGTGTATAAATTTTGATGTAAAAAAAAAGAATTATTTTTAAAAATACATTATTTTTTTTAAATTACAATTATTTTATATATGATTTACTTTAAAAAAGTAATAATAAGAATAATAAAAAAAAAATAAAAATTATTATTTAATTAAGATGTTTTTCATAATTATTATGCAATTTATTTTTGTTAAAAAATGTAATTTTATTTATCCGTTATTTTATTTTCATGCATATGTAATCTTTTTATAAGAGACTATGTTTTTACTTACCACGACAGCTGTTGATGAGCACAAAGACATTCGAATACCTAGCTAGTTAGCAGATTTATATATCAAAGTTATCTTAAATCTTGCTAGAAAAGTCAGTTAATAAAGGATTAGATAAGATAAAAAATTTCAATATCGGAAAAGTGCAGATTGCTTGGAAATCAATGCACATCAAGTAAATTTAAATATCAATAACAAGTAAATTTAAATATCATATTATTTACTTTGCTATACACAACTTTTTATTTAATAACAAGACATTTTATTAGAAGTTAGAATTTGTAAAAAGTTTTTAATTAAAACAAATTCTAATAGTGTAATTTCACATTTATAATAAATTTATATATTTACTTAATAATAAATTTATATATTTTAATACTTTTTACAAAAAAGTTATTAATTATTATAGTATTACTTATTTTTTATTTAATTTTACTATAAATTCTGTAATAAAAATATTGTTGTTATTTAGCAAAATAAGATCAATATTTGTTATTATAAATTTTTCATTTTATTATTTTAATAATTATATAATGTTCTCGACACATCTGATGTTTTATATATTCAATATTTTTTACAACATGAAATTCTATACCATTTGTTAATAATACAAAGCATAGTAATGTTATGAAGGCATATCGTATTTTTAATTCTTTTTATTATATGTCAAACAAATATTATCAATAACAGATGTTTTCCTTTATTTTTAATAATCGCTCTGTTATTATAAAGTGCAGATAAATATATTCCTTCAAATAAAATGTTTTTAAACGTTATCTTGGGTAATCTTTGTTTAATAATGAGAAATAAGAAAGTTGTTATCAATAAATTATAAATTGTTTTGAATACATATTCTGACAAATTTGATATGAATCATAGCACGATTAACATCAAACGTCTGGAAAAAAGAAACATAACTTAATTATGGATATCTTAATAAATACATCATAATATAAAATCTAAAAAGTAGAAATATATTATTTTTCCTTTATAAAGAAAATGTAATCTATGATTTTAAAATACACACTAGCAAATAAAACAGTTCATCAATCATCACTCATAATAAGGTATTGCGCACAAATTAAAGAGATAATACAAATTGTTAAATACAACTACATAATAAAAGATAGACATATAATAACAGAAAATAAAAATTTGGAAAACAAATAAATAAAAATGTTAAAACTGAAATATTCTTTAAACATTAAAGTTAATTAGTTATATAAATATGCGCAAATAAAATATGCCATTAATTCAAATAA
>NW_017305661.1:470741-480428 GCF_001594115.1 Trachymyrmex septentrionalis
AATCTTTTCGTACAGCTTGATTACTAGTATATAAATGTACGATAAGTTATTCACGTTCGCAATCTGCGTATACAACTGTCACGGTAAGAAAAGTTTCTTCATACGTTTTACATATATACATATGTATACTGAGAAATTTAATAAGTTATATTTATACAAGTAATTTTTAGTCCTTTTTTTTTTTAGCTTTATTCAACCAATATATAGTTACAAATTTCGTTTTTAATAGAAATTTAATGATATAGATTTCTTCTTTCAAAAAATTCTTATAGTTAATGAAATATATATCTTTGTTTAATTCTTTTTGTGCTGTATTTGCTTTGTTTTGTTTTCAATTTAATATTTAATTTCATATTTAATAGTTATTCAAGAAAAATGTTAAAGTTAAATAAGATGGAGAAAATAAAGAGCATCTTTGTATTTTTTATTATATTTCTTATATTGTTTCGTGTTGTGATCTTCAATTTGATCTATTTTATTCAAGAAAAATCTAGTTAAAATTAAATAAAATTAACAAAAAAGAATATATATATTAAAAGTGTGTAACTTTTTGTTATATATTTTTAAATTTTTATCTTAATTCTCAAAAAAATTTATTATTATAAAAAATTTTAAACTTTGATTTATTCATATATAAGATAAAAATTATAAGTATTATCACGTAATCTTAACAAAGTAATAATTATTATTTATGTTATTTATTTTTTATATGTAATCGCAAATACTTTGTATATAAAAATTAATCATTAATTGAAAATATTGATATATTTTTCAAAGTAATACTTTTCATTACATGATATACATTGAAAGATATGTTATGTAATACATAACTCAATATTAATTTACAGATGAAATTCACATTAAGACTATTTGCCATCTTGGCCATTATCGGCCTGGGACAAACTCATCAGTTCCCGAATTTTGGTACAGGTGCTCTTCATGAGGATTTACAAGACATTCTAGATTTAGTTCCTCTTGAAGAAGTTATCGATGATGTTGTGTACTATGTGATGCATGATAATGAAATACATGAGATATTTAATGATTTTCATCAAAGTACACCTATAATCAAACGCATGCTGATAGACATCCAAACCATTCCCGAAGTACTCAGGCTATTTATCTATCTACATAATGAAGGCATCAATATTTTTCACGTAATGAATATGATTAACCAAGCACATGATATTAAGGAACTCGTATCACCCAACTCTCAAACGTATTTTATACCGAGGAAGACCGACGGACTCCGCGGATTGATCAATGAAATCAAGAAACACATTAATTATGATGTTTTTATTAGCACATTTGCGGATAAACTAAAAACCTCTACAGCCTTTATCAATTTCATTAACCAACTTAAATCCAACAATTTCCAACAGATTGTTAACAAAATTTATAAAATTGAAACCTTCCAGTTGATCTTAAACTATCTTGAGGTTAAATCAGTGAGTTTAAAAATTGTGGAAGATATCATGTATCTCGTTCTCGGCATCGAAGTACCAAGCCTTCCTTCTAAAACGATAATAGCAGAACTAGAAGATTTCATCCATCTTATTCCGATAGAAAAGTTTCTCAGCATAATAGTCCAGTATATAAATGAAGACGAAAAAGTACAAAAAGCTGCACTGTTCATATTCACAACTGAATTCCACGATCTGCTGCGCGCTCTCGAAGCTCTTAAGGAATATCAAGCATTCGTGGAATATTTAGAAAAGACTGGGCTTCCTGTTATTGAATCTATTCAAGCATTGCATCATGCTATCGGCATGGAAAAATATGTGCCACCCAAAATAAAGAACCTTTTCATGTCTTTAAGTAAGGTACAGAAGATCGATGATGGAATGAAAGGGCTACTCAAAGATCTTTATGATGTATTACCTTTGGACGAAATTGACGCTCTTTACGGAAAAAAGTTAAAGACTTCCAAAGTCTTCACTGATTTCATCGCAAAGATTACGTCCAAAGAAATGAAGGAAATCATCAAGAATCTAACCGCTCATGAGATCTATAAGTTGTTTATCACGAGAACTAATGAAGTGGGATTGGATGTGAAAGGATCAACAAATCTCAGTAACAGAATAATTGGCCTTAAACCCCTATACTAAAATCAGTGTTTATAGTTTGAACGTTTGCAATTAATAATTTATTTTAAATTAACACTAATATAATAACATAGCTTAAAAGTTATTAATTCAATAATTATTTCTTCGCAACTAATAACAAATTAAACGATTTCTTTATAATAAACAACTCTTATTTCATTTTCTTCTTTCTTTCACAGATTTCTAAATATAAATAAATAATAAAGAAAAAGAAAGAAAAATATATAAGAAAGATATATAAGTAGAGATAGACTGAATAGAAGACAGAGACAGAGAGAGAGAGAGAGAGAGAGAGAGAGAGAGAGAGAGAGAGAATGTTTTTTCATATTATCTCGACTTTAATATCTTTAATAGTTTCAATTTTTATTCAATTTATATAATGTTTATAGATCATAATATATAAAATGTTTTTAACGCGCATATACAAATATATCCTTAAACGTATTTTCTAAATCAAGATCTCTCCTTATATATTCAGTATTATGAATTGTACATGAATAACGTTTTAACTTCGGTAAAAGAACAAACGGTATATAACAATTCTTATCTTTACTAATTACGTTTTCTCACGTAATCAATTAAATTAAAATGTGTTAATATCATATACCTTTTACGTAACTGACACGACATAATCGCATTAATGATTAAAAAATAAAATTTAGAAAAATCGATATATTTGTGTAAGCGATTATCGAGAATATTATCTTCACAATTATCTTTTAAATAGCATAGTTTTGTCTCAGATTTTATCTAGATAAAACAAATAAGTGTGGATGCTCTCTCGTTCTCTCTCTCTCTCTCCCTCCCTCCCTCCTTCTCTTTATCTATCTATCTATATCTTAAGATATAATATTCATATTGTATAATTATTCAATATGTTTCTAAGGAGATCAAAATCAATACTAATATTTGTTGCGACATGTTAAAATTATTTTAAAAAGTACTCCGTCTGTCTCATAAACAAAATATGTATTTTATTAGCATGATATTTGAAAAAACCTAGTAGTCGATTTCTTCTATCGTTCTACACTAATTTTATATTTATAAGAATTTGATTGCACCGGAATAAATTTCAAAATAGAAAGTGCAAAAACGGCAATATGCAGAATTCATAGCTATCCTCTTTCGCACACTCAGAGCCATCTAAATAATTCACGTCATTTGCCTAATACGAACGAATAATTCATCGCCAGATTTCAGCGAATAAATGCGAATAACTTTTCTAAGGAACTGAAAAAATTAGATCTATTCTAATCGCGATAATAAAATAACCGAATAGAAATTTATTTAAATACATAATCCATCCCGATTAAAAAAATATTATGCTACATAAAAACTTATCAACTATGTAAATTTTATATTTACATTAACAATTATAATCCTGAATGACGATCAATAAAATTAAATGTTAGATTGCAATGTGTATATTCACATTATCCATATACTAGTTTATTATAAAAATTCGATAGTATTATAATTTTAAGATTTTCAACTTCCAACTGCATTAGTTAAATGTGTTTATCACGGAAGCGATGAAGACTTATGTATTCTTCTGACAAGATCGTTCGGCTAACTCGAAAGAATGATGGCAAGCATTTTAACGGGACGCTTTTAGCAAGCAGCACTGAGTTCGTGGACGGTAGAAATTAATTCCTCTTAGACTGTCAGACTGTCAGAGACTGTATGAACGCGACGATCGTCGGTGTGAGTTTCATGCTAAAGCTACGATAGCAGTAGCTACAGAGACGGGGGAGAGACAAAGGAAAGTGCTGCTTGAGGTATAGGATTCAGAAGGACGCGAGGGCAAGTGCGCGGCTCGCGGTGTCTGCAGCAAACAATTCCAATTAACTTGCTGGAATTGGAATAGGACTTGTACTCGTTCGGCCGACTCTCGGCTCGTGGAGCCGTGGCGTCAAGAACGACGAGGACATGAGCATTCCTTCGTCCATCCGTCGCGCTTTCCCATTTTTCCTCGTCAAATTTCGTCGTTATGCTACATGTTTAAATTATTATAGTTATCCGGCAAAATCGAGTAATGTTCTACGAAAGTCAATCTAAGAAAAGATACTATTTCCTTACGTATTCTCTTTCTACATAATTCTTAAAATATATTAATTCCAAATGTTTTCTACGGGTTAGAATAAGAGATAGATCAGAAGAATACCGTGGGTAATTTTTTACCGACAAGGTGATTTTTGCGATCGAGTTAACAAAATGCATTTTTCGTGTAAAGTACACTTCCTTTGCGGGTGTATAGTCGTTAGCAGAGACTATTATTCCAACATAATGCTTGTCATCGTCGTCATCGGAGATAGTCATAAAGCAAAGTGAGCAGAACCGCATCCTTGCCTTAGACAATACTGCTCCTGAGCTGCTCAGATATTGAAGACCCCCGAAAGCTGTGTGCCAATCCCGATGTGTGCATAACGTCTAGCTCGCCTCTCAACATTATTAAATCCCCTATCTTGCTTGTGGACTAACCGCGCAGGACAATGGCGTTCTTTAAGCGTCGTCACGTCATAATAACGTGTCGCGAATTGATAATCTTTGGGTGGAAATATGTCGTTGCGTACCAACTTCCTTGTTTCGCATATACCTTGTAACATGAGCATCTTAGTATTCCACCATGTGGTTTATTATTATTATCTAAAATAGACACGAGAGAAATTAAACAAAGTTCGAATTTTGAATTTTATTTTTTACAATGCGATACACTCGTTATTTATTTTTTATGTAATATTTATTCTATTCTCAAAAATGTTTCTTTCCTTCAGATTGCTCATAAAAAAATATACGATAAAGAACGTAAATTACAAACATCGTCGTTGAATACAATTATATATAACATGTATATTATAAGATAATAACCTTTTCATTAAAATGCTTTTAAAAGCATCTGTTTATCCTTTCGATAAAATTTTTATTGTTTTATCGCTTTATCGTTAATCGCGACAGTATATAAGTAATTATGTCATGTTCACGTCGAGTTTCTATGTAATCCCTGATCTCCGTTCTGATCCCTGATCTTCCGTATGAGAGAACATTTCGGATCATATGACCGCGGCAAATCGACGAGTTTACAGCAACGGCGGCCGTTTACGGAGACGTAATTGCCCATCCGATGATCGCGCAGGCGTCATATAATCACCGGCTCGTAAGCTTTGAACGGCTTAATCCGTGAGGCGTTGCGTCATTACGACCAGCGTCGTCAGTACGACGTCGCCGACGAGCGTCGGCAATCGTCGTCGACACCGCTGAAATCCCAGTCGGGGAAGACATTTAAAAGTAAGTATAGTTGGACACAGATCCGCCTAGCGGGTTTAAAAGTCAAGAGTGCCAAGAGTGCAATTTATCCCATCCATTTGTCGGATAAGGAGGAAGGAAGAGAAAGACTCGACGAGAAGAGAAGGGCAAGTATATGAAGCTAGGTACAACAGAAGAAGGCTCAGAACCGCTATCTCTCACCCCGCTTTTACCCTGACTCCGTTACCGCCGACACTACGACCACTTCATTGAATGACTCATTTTATTTTCCGGCATGAAAAGTATCATTTTTCTCGCTTGAAACTCCTTTTGCTCAACCCCCGACCTTCATACTCTGCTCGCTCCTTTTCGTGGCCCGATGACAAGGCCTGTTTCATCTTGCTATTCTCATTATCCGCTCTCGTTAAGCGGAGTATGCGAGTTTTTGTTCGGAGAATAGCCGTACGAACATCTAAGGCGCAATCTTAAGTACAGATACTTAAGATATTTTTTATGTATATATGTATTTTATTACATCTTTATAAAATAATCTGACAAAAGTATAAGTAGCGTTAAGACTTTTATTTTAATATGAGGATGTGTGAAAAAAATAGGGAATATATAAATAAAATAGAAAAAAGTAACTTTGCCTCTTTTAAGAGTTAATTATAATGCGCTATGTAAATTTATGCATAACCGATAATTTCTGGAAGATGAAAGACGGCAATTACTGCATTATCGATCGCATGGTGAAGATGTCGTGATAGATATCATCCGCCTTCATACTGCACAAGTGTATCCAATATTGGAAATTCTATACCACCGTCCCAAGCGGATGTGGTTGTAGCCGTTCACACGTACGACCACCATCTCGATACAGATATGTTTATTACCGGGAACGACATAGACACCCCCGCTCTGGCTATGACTTATCGGACGCGACTTGTTGCGCGTACACGTTCAACCGCGAAACAATTGTTTCCGGTCTTTCCTAGATTACGATGTTACATTGTAGCGATTAATAACGCAATCGATAATAAATAATATCGTTGCGAACCCGCGTCACGAAATCGCAATTAAAGGATCGTAAATGTCTGATAACAGACAATCAATTTTTTTGCAGAGGCTTCCTTCACCGCGCGGATGGACATTCGAGAAATAAGACGACTGCGAGAATCATTAAACTTACGAAAGACGCACATTCAAACAGCAGAAAGCGCTCTTCTTCAAAGTCTTAAAAAAGTACTGTATACTTCATCCTTCATAAAGTCAACGATTATACGATCTAATGAGAACAAAGCTTGAAGTTTTAGATGCTTTCTAAAAATATATGTCTATCTTTTGTAAAGTTTAAATCACGCTTAACGTTTCATTTCAATGATTAACGCGCCAATTACTGGTGCTAATTACTGGTAGAAAAAAACGGGGACTGGAAAAGACTGGATTTTAAAGCTTCAAAAATTCTTTAAATGGAACAACATTTAATAAAATTCTTTTATATGAATCGTAAAAAAATTTTAAGATTAAAGTTAACGTTATGTTTACGCAGTACATATGTTATTAAATAATAAATATTTCAAACTACTTTTTGATGAAAATAAATTCTTAAGAAAATTGCTACGAATTAAAATAGTTTGATTGTATATATACTGTACTTTTTTATTTAAAAAATTATATAACTCAAAAACTTATAGCCAACAATAAGTTCTTAGAAAAAGAGAGAAAACTATTTTTTTATTTAATAAAAAAGTAATTACGAATTAAATAATATCAGCAAAAAGAATATATTTTTAACTATAATAAAAATTTCTTGACTATAATAAAAAATCGTGATGATTTTAATGATTTTTAATGAATTTTTTTAAACCGTCCTTTTTGAGTTGTGACAATTTCTACGACTGTTTTTGAAATTAGTTCATTTCTGAATGATAGGATAATGTTTATGTAATTTATTCATGATAATAATTCGGAAATTATGTTTTTGAGTTATGTCACTTATGAAGTAGTTGAACGATACATGGATGTATGTCCAATACTAAAAAAAACATTACATGATTTTAGAAAGTAAATGATGAACTTATTTTTTCAAAGAGCTAAATGTGAGAAATAAAGCTGTTGTAGAAGTGGGCTCAACCATCCAGCAACGTGTGTCGACTGACAAGCACGAAGTCGTGTAAGGTAAAAAAATAAGAAAGAGCAAAAACATCGGGAGAAAAAAAAGAGAAGGTGAGATACTGAGCAAACGTCGCAGAAAGTACGAGTGCTGTTAAAATGCGAGAAGTACGTTCGCAATCAGCAAAACTGCTGTCTGCGCCGGTTTGGTTGTATTCGCAGGCGTATCACGTTGTTATATAACGAGATTATATCATTAACCAACGAGATGCAGGCAACGATTGTTGTCGATAACGATATAAAGTTGAGCTTCATTTTTGCTGATTAATAAACGTCGCATGTGTAGAGCTCTCGAAATGTGTAACGTTCGATAAATAAAATTATCAATTAAAAGCATGTCACTGTATTGCAGATGTCACAAAAACACAAAATCAATGTTGCAGAAAATACAAACAATTGTATGTAAAATAGCATCGATAGAATATAATGTTTATTTAATGCAAGATAAGAAAATACTTTATACTAATTCTATTTTAAAATATCATCAAGAAAACTTCCAATTTTTTAAAATGTTCCATTATATTAATCATAATATTATTTTATTATAAGATTTATCATATGAAGAATATGTTAATTCTTCATAGTTTATGCAAACACTTGTAAATCGTTTATTTGTGAAAGTTTTTATATAATAAAATTATACAGAATTTATCTTTAATTAACCATAAATTAAGGAGATATTAGATTCTAATGGCAACACAAAAAATAGAGTAAATTGTATAACATAATTTTTTAAATGAAAAAAAATCTTAATAAAATTAATCAAATCCTTTAAATATATTGGGGCTTTTTAAATATATTGGAGTACATATGCTATAAGAAAGGAAGGATCAAGCATCTCCAATATTTCAATGACCCTCTTCGATCGTCTTTCGTGAAGCAATGGCGATTCTAATGAACCCATCGACTTGATCACGTCTCCGAATGACCCATCCCAACTGTGAGTGAATAAATGAATTTCATGCGTGCCTCTTGGAACAAGCATTGGAATGCAGCAATGAAAATGGTCTATGGAATATCATGACATCATCCTGAAGCGTCTCTGACCTGTAGGCGATTATTAGTATATCTAATAATGAATTCTCGAGAAAAATCCCACACAATACTAGTAAAACAATAAATATACAACAATATAAATATATATAACATTTAGTGTGTAATAAAATTATGCACTAATAATTAAAGTAAGCATCTGTTAAATAATTTAAAAAGAACCAAATTAAAGCACAAAAATGTTAAAAAGAAGAATTGCCAGATTCTTGTAGTATATTTATTGTGATTATATATTGTATATATAAGATTTTAAATCATTATATGCGTGCATAAGCTAAAAATATAGTAGTGTACAAAATTGTAAATATATTCTTGTGTAAGAAAGATAACGCAATATTTTATATCGATACTGTATAAAGAAGATAGATCGCGAGGATAAAAATTGATAAATATAAGAGATATTTAAAGAGATAATATACATATATCGATGAGTCGACAAAATAAAAAATTAAAAAAATTTATCTATCTCTCGATTATGACTCGAAGTCGCTGTCAAGGATGTTTAGGTAGTAGGAGGTCTTCGAGCGCTGTATACAGAATTTCCATGGGAGTGGGAGATGGGGGCAAATTCATGGGGTAATTCCGTGTTCGATACATCGTGCGCGCTTAAGGCTGCGATGTTACTAGCGTCACATAAGCGTAATACCGGATAAGCCGCAATAATGCAGACCCGCTGTGCGTGCATGCGAAAGCGGAATGGATCCTGCTGCTCGGAGAGCTTCAAGAACCAAACGTCCGTGGTGTAATCATTGTACCGAAGCATGACGAGAGTGACGTAATGTTCCGCGATAATCTAGCGAATCGGAAAGTTTTGAAATTTTGTAATAAAATTAGTAAAAATAATGCAATTCATATATGTAAAAATCAAATTAATCTTAAAAACGTAAATTTCTTTTATCCACTGTCTTTAGGTTTTAATATTATGCTTTTTTCTTTCAAATGCGAATGTGATACATCGAATGCTAGTAATCGCGTATTTAAGAAAAGATGAGAAATGTTGAATATATTTAATTTATGCTCGTCAAGCTTACAATGAATAATGGACAAGAGATTAACTCAACTTCGCATTATACTAATTTCACTTAAGAATCTACTTCTTCGTTGTTATTGAATT
>NW_017305661.1:480528-482490 GCF_001594115.1 Trachymyrmex septentrionalis
GATTAACTCAACTTCGGATTATACTAATTTCACTTAAGAATCTACTTCTTCGTTGTTATTGAATTCTTATATTTGCGCTTTCTTTTATATATTGTGCAGACGTGAAACAATTACATGGCCGGGAAATTTCTCTCCAACCGAGAAATGGTGTATCGCTTGAAATTAAATCATAAAAAGGACCATGGGTTCTTCCTGAACCTCTGCCGACGTAAAAACGGCGAGAACAATGAAAGAGCAGAATCCCACACCAAAGTAATTAGCGTGAGAAGCATTAAGAAGACACGAGGCAATTTTGGTCGGCCATTTTTCATGGTAATCTGCGGCATTCGTGTGGCGTCGGCTCGCTCGAATCGGCGTCTTCATTTTGCTACAATGCAACCGCGAAAACGGAGACAGATGAGAAAGTCTTGAGCGAACGGTTAGAAATCGAGGTAGAAATGAGGAGTTAAGACGGGAAGCAGCAATAAAAGGAGAGCCTTCATGAAGACGAACGAATTTAAAAAGCTCAACAATAGATTCAGGCTTATGGGTTGTAAAAAGTTTATCGCAGAGATTTTATTCAAGAAAGAAAAATGTTATCTCTAAGTGTTTTCTTTTCCCCTTTTACACATATTAGACACGCGCGCGATTAGACATATACATACGTTATCACACACACATATACGTTGCAATACCGATTTATAATTAACTATTCAGTTTAATAGAAGAGCTTATATTCCTATTAATTTAAGTTCTACGTTTTTAAATATAATACATTTTAATTTTTTGTAATAAATTTTGATGTCACAAGTTCAACTGTATATATATATATATATATATATATATATATATATATATATATAATGTGATTAATTTAATAATTAATTATCGTTATAAGAAGTATATATTGTTATTTTTATTGCTGCACTCTTTATCCTATGATATAATAGCAAAAAGTTGTACTATAAGAATAAGATATGAGTCACTCTAACTGATATACGTCGTCTTATTAAATCCTACAAATACCCGGATCGTTCTGAATTCGCGCCGAAGCCGTAACGCGATTATTTAGTTTTGTCGTCTTCCTATCGGAATCAGATCTCTTCTCTTTTAAGAAGACAACGCGGCTAAAGACATGGAAGAAGAAGGGACGCATCTGCGATTCACTTGAGAATTTAACTTCATTTGAGTTGGAAAGGCGATTAAATACCGTTTTGTCTGATTATCCACTAGGTTTTCCCAGATTCGAAATTCGTTAATCTCCTTTTACACGATAATCGTTTCCTAATTAGTAGGAATTAAGAATGACTGACAGTTATATAGAAATTATTTGTAAAATTTGAATTATTATTTGATTTTCTAATTCTTTAAGGAAGGTTTAGTAATGATCTTTTTAATTATAAAATGCCTAGCCAGAGATAATTTAGTCAATCGACGTTGAATCAGTATTAATTCAACGTTGATCGACCAATTATTTCTAGCTGAAGATCTATTTAAGTAACAAATCTATATCTTCATATTTAAATATTAAACATTTAATTAAATAATAAAATACAATGAAACAGCTCCATTGAGAATATAATTATATCTAAACACATTCAGAATATTTTGAATGCAATATTTTTCATTGCTTTCGAATACGATGCAATTCGAGAGTTAAATCAAGCTTCAACGATTATTCTCGGAGCTAGCTGTGAGACTCGTCACGGTCTATATAAATTTTATCCGAACGTCAACATAGTACCCCATCCTTAGAGCAATCCACCCAGACGGCGGATAATCCGGCTTTGTGCGATCGGTCCGTAGCTGAAACGATTTGGATATACCGGACGTGAAAACCGCATTCCGGATAATAACTAGCTGCTTATCAAGCATCTAAGACGATTTCGGGATCTTGCATCCTACCAAAGATCTGGACTAAAATCGAAGATCCACCCAAATTTAGTTTGACTCAATGTTATCTCTGTAGGTACTCGATTCAAT
>NW_017305661.1:488056-489538 GCF_001594115.1 Trachymyrmex septentrionalis
TAATCGACTATTGACTCGACTGTTAACTACCATCCTTAGCTGCTGTAGAAACTACCTCTCAAAATAATTCGTGCCTTTGTGTTGTATATCGTCTTAAAATCTTTTCTCTCTTGAACCGCCTTTGAGACCTTTGACTCTTGTATGAAAAGTAAAAAATATCGATAGAAAAGCAGGACACTTTGCAAACGTCAGGCGGAAAATGTAAAAAATGTAAGCAGCAAAGCACGCATATAAATAGGTTCAATGTAAAAATAAAATAGGAATTCCTATGTTCTGAAAAATGTTAAAAGCGCAGCTTTGTTACAAAAGCACATTCCTAATCATCAATGCATATTTATCTGTCTACCACAACCTAAAGAGTTCCAAAGACGTGTTTTTTTTTTAATTCTTATTTATAAGAAAATTATTTCTCTGTCCTTTCCTCTTGATATAAAAGATACTTCAATTTAATTCTTTTTTTAATTTTTTAGTTCTTAAGAAGTAAAGTATTTTTTTTGTTCAAATATGCTACATTTCTTATTGCATACATTTGATTAAGTTTCCCACCATTATATATACTATTTAATTTAAAGTATCAAATTATGTTCCCGTATTCTTATATATTTAATCATGCTTCTACCTGCATTTTTATAAATCCATTTTTCTACTTCTATTCTTTTCTATCCGCGCATTTATTCTTACTTACTCGTATTTCGATTTACTATGAGTATTACATTCACGGTATGACACGCAATTAACTTGGAGAACGGAAGCCTATTTTTTAAATCTTACTGTTTTTCCTGAGTAAGACTTATAATTTATTATTTTTCGTTATATTTCTTGACTTAAAATATGACACTGTTTTAACGCCACTATAGTGGCTTTACCATCCTGTAAAGATTAATGAAGGGCTTTATGTATAATGTATCAAGTATATATCTCATCAACTAACACGCAATGGCAGCACTATTAACTACGATGACTTCGTTAATTATATAGCACATAAGTATAATATTCAAATTATAATAGCATTAAAAAAAAATCAATTGCAAGTGCATCGAATTTTTATTGTTTCTTTGAATAAATATTTGATGAAATAATTTATAAGATTTTCAAAAACACTTTATTTCCTAAATTAAAATCTTTTTTAAGATTTCATATATATGAAATTTCTTTTCTTTTAATTCTTGTTCAAAATATCGAAGTAAACAATACATGATTAATGTGATGAGATTAATATAATCGAATGATAAATTACTGACTTTGATGTTGCTCCACCAGTGTCTGATGCATTTCCTCCTCTCAGACTGTCCAGATTGTGAGCTTCGTAAGACTTCCTCAACATGACATTTACGAAAACGCATACTACAATCACACGATACTTTGCACGGTACTTTCGAAATTAGCGTACAACGAACCGAATATGATTTGTTTATTCTTCAATCAACGGCAATGAATAGGTTAACTTTCTTCGTCATTAAAGTATCTATCGAGTCCTTTAGA
>NW_017305661.1:489638-515764 GCF_001594115.1 Trachymyrmex septentrionalis
GTAAGTAGGTTAACTTTCTTCGTCATTAAAGTATCTATCGAGTCCTTTAGAGTCTTGAATTTCTCTTCAAAATCGTATTTATAGAAAAATTTTTGTTGATAAAAAATCATGCAATATCTTTGTTTTCCAAAAAATGTCTTTATATTACCACATTTGTACTGGTAGTTAATTATATTCATATTTAACATTATAAAATAAATGTCAAAAATTTTATTCAGTCAAACCCAAATCCATCTCAAATTAATTATTGATAAGCGATCGATACTGACAACTTAATACTCATGAAAATACAATTAATTACGATCGCGTAGCGCTTTCGGTATTAAACGATGTTAAATTGCAGCGTAATACATTGCTCATAGCAATCGATCTCGTCTGTGATTCGTATGTTATTCCACGCTCTTTTAATGCGGAAACAATTGTAGTTAAATCATATAGTCAATGAAAAATTTAATACATCATGCAAAGTATATTCGTGTAATTTAAATATCATTAAAGAAATTATTGTCTGTAAATGTCGTAACAAAACAATAAATTATAATTTCCATCTTTTATTACTTTTATTTAAACAAATAAATTGCATTTTGATAAAGAGTTTTAATATGATTTCGAATTGTTAACTTCAAGAATGATTTAATCGCATGAAGTAATACTTTCTTTTTATTTTTTCGTTCTAGAAAACAGCGCTTAATGCGTGGTGAGATCTTGTGATCGTATTTCGAGTGTTAATGCGAAGATACACAAAACTGAACACGCCACTATTTGCTCGTTCGAATGTCAATGTACCAATGGTAGCGTGGCGACTTTCCATATGCGGCAAAGCTGGTCATTTTTTGTAAACAATACGCAACACATCAGGAAAGTATCGAGGTCAAAGCTATACATATGAAATATTTAACGGGTTATATAATAAAATTGTTTCCAATATTTTATTCTTTACATTTAATCAGTTATAATATAAATGATTTAATTCAGAATTGACTATTATTCCTTAAAATATAAATAATATTTAAAATACTTTTTCATAGTTTTCCTGTTAATGACATAAATAATTCTTCATGCATATTATTTCAGTCCGTAATTCTAAAATTATTCATACGAATATATCGGAAGTACCTATATATTCGAAAGGTTTTATGAAAGAACCTTAGATTAAAAAAAAATATTTTATATTTTCGATGAAACAAACGATCAGTTGTTAGCATAAAAAATTTCGCAGCAATTAATCGTTAATGAATAACGTATGCTCAATTTTCTGAAGTGCCGAAAAAAAGATTTGTACAAAAACAATTCGCATTTTCACACTGTTTGTGAATTTCGTTTAATTAATTGCCGCGTGGTATTACCACTATCATTTTTTTTCATATTTCATAGCGACCTACTCTTCCCTCGTCAGTCAACCAGGCTGAAAATAATCGGATGACATCCGCGTCTACGTTTGTCTTTCGTCGATTAATTAATATTTCAACCAACATCAACTCGGATCCTCATTCAGTAACGTGGTACGACCAGCTGAAGCAACATCAAAGCCGGATTCACCCTATCACATTCGAACTCAATTTCATTAACCGTAAGCATCTCGCTTCTTCCGCAATCTGTATGAGATATTTGTGCGCGGGTATATATAATTTCAAAAATACTAGCGAGAGATTATTTGATACGGTTATCGCAAATGATAATTATAAATCTTTTATCTATCTCTGATCCTATAAATATAAGTTATGCTTTTTAAAAATCTAAATAAAAAATTTTTAAAGTATAATTTTTAGAAAATATATATAGAAAACAAATATTACTCTCTATATAATCTAATTATTAAATTTTGTAAACTCGTGCTAATATCAATAAAAATAATTAGTCTCTAGCAGAAAATTAGTAATAGAAATATATAACATCATATTTATCGTCGCGACAAATATGTAAGGTGTACAAATATGTAAGATAAAATATGCCACCGCTTTCAGTTACGCTTAATTCATTTCATGTCCTGAATTTCATGTAGTTTTAGCACCATCGTTTTACAAGTCATTATATACAAAAGGATTTTTACAAAAAATATATCTCGTATATAAAACTCAAGTAGGAATAGACAATAAAACATATTTTACATCCTTAAAGCGGTGAGTTTTCGTTATGAAAAAAGTAAAAAATTTCAGTGACTCGCTTATTTGCCAAGAATGACGGCAAAATCCGTACACACGGGCACATCGGTGCGTTTTAGGGACATTACGGGGCAGGGACGTATCCAGCAGTGCGTACGAGGAAAAGGCTGCGGATGCTGAAGAGCTGCATACACACGAATATTTACGTACATATAGGCAGTCGTGTATACTCGCGCCATACTTTGACGAAATATAAAAAGAGATTGCATGGCTGATTTATGTAAATACCTTTGGCCCGCGAATAAACGGGTTCTTGCCGAACCGAAGAGGAAGGCAGAAGGATAGGAATCTTTTCGGGAGAAAGCTGGGCAAGGCAGCCGAAGAAGGTTGGCACAGACGAGTACGGCAAAGGCTTACGGCAGGAGGTGTGGGACGCCCGACGGGCGCGTTCGGGGAGTAAATATTTTTCGACGCCGTCACTCGCGGGGATTCGCGAGAGAGTTTATCGTATTTCGCGCCCAGCTGCCTCGTGAGAGCCCGGGAAGAAGCTTGCCGAGGCGAAGGCACGACAGATAGATGGAGGCACGACGGGAGACGAGAGCTGGGGGTTGGTTGGTTCCGCGTAGCCAGGGTGCACGCTCATCCGGACAAGCGTATTTCGCCGTCGGAAGTCACGATCTACTCAATTTACGAGTCGACTGCTTATATGCATACTACCGCATGCTGGCTAAGTTTAAATAATCTCGACGTTTCTCTGCCGGGGCGAATGCGAGCACTATGTAACGTGAATATTCAGAGCGAGATAAGTGTGTTCATCATGATCCTAAATTGATAAGGAAGAAATGATAATTTGACATCTCTGACACAGCTTGTAGCTTTAAAGAGAATTTTAGACTGCAAGAAAATTGTCAAATAAGCACCGTGAACAAAAAAGTCTGGAAAATATTATAAGAATTAAAATTAATTTAAACAATTATTTGTCAGAATTATAATAAGAGATATTATTTATATTATTATATCTTAAAATAATCGGAACCTACACATTTTAATATTGAAAATAGAATTATTGTAATTCAGTAGCATTTATACACTGTTAAAAGTAAAATATTAATTTTAATTTAAAGACATTAAAGAAGACTTTCTGAGATATGCAAAAATGTTAAAATTAATATTTCTTGTGGAAACAAAAGTTAATTTAAGTTAAAATTATACATTTTATTTTTAACAATATAACAGTATAAATAAATTTCTTAAATACGCGTAAAATACAAAGAATTCCTATGCTTGAAAATCAGATCTAGTTTGACGCAATATCAAATTATATTAAACGATTAATATAAATCCATTTGCTCTCCATTATAAGGAAGCATCATAACGGCAGCTGGTGACCGTGTTGTCGTTTCCACGTCTTCGCGTGTCGGTATAATAAAGGAAAACATCCATCGCGCTAAGCTAACATCCGCAATATCGCGACGTCGCTCATTTCGTGCGATCAGAACACAATTGATTAAGCAGTTTGCGGATCGCAGTCACATCGAGAGAGCACGGGGGCGTCCTTACACGCTCGGAGTAATTGCACAGACATACCTCGGGCGGCGGCGAGACGAAAGCCTCGGTCGTTCCGCGATTGCGTGCCGATTGCCGCGAACGCCTGTCTGTGTAAACGCTACGGTACATCCGTTTGTTAACATAATGCATCGTGCAGACGTCTCTTTGATGCAAGGAATATGTTCCTAAGTGACGAGCCGCTCCGGATACGAGCAAATATCATCCGTAGGCGGTGTCTGGCTCGCGGCATCGTTTTACACAGCGTCTTGCATAGGCGGTGCGCGACTGCAGCAATACCTGACGTTGCCGGTACGCGTGATTACGCAACGACGAAGTCGTTAGTATACGCGCAATTATGCGTCGCTTCGGGCCGGTTTTCCGGTCTCGGCGCAAGATTTTCCCGATATTAACGTGACTGTAACGAAGGTATGAGACGCACGAGCGACATCGCGCTAGCCCGCACAATTCGCCCGAATGCGCGTTCGACGTCGAAACCGCGGCTAATAACGCTTGCGCGCCCGATATTCGAAAATCGTTTGATGTCATGCATGGTCGCACCCCAGAGTGCCTAGAATTACATATAACGCGATTGTGGTGAATTTACGACATGTTGTAACGGTGACCTACGGATGCGTTCATGAAAGAAAATTTATCTTCAACGTAAACGCGCAAGGTACTCAAAAGCACGAGATACGAAATCATTTTCACCCATGTAATTTATGTATACGTAGAGACATACATTATGGTTGACGATACTTTAATTCGTAATCGGAAACCGTCTGTGCAATATTTGCATTGCGTTATTACAAGACGCGCGCAATTTGATTATGGTACATATGCTACAGTATACGAGCAACTATATCTATGTAAGGACGACGCATTTGACGTTCTACTGATGTATACATACGGCACCGAATATATTCCGCGGCACTATTACAGCGCTGAAATTACATTATCACCAGAACTGCCTGCATATATGCTTACCGACATTCGATGCTCGTCGGCTGTTTGCTAATCGATTCCGTCGCGAATTCGCAAAGCAAATCAATTGAGAGTTGTGTATATCAGAGATGCGTCGTAATGTTGTCTTGCGATATACTTGTCGCATGAGAAATGCAACTTTTACTTTCCCAGATGATACATCAAGTTTTCTATTACACAAACTTTTGTCTCAAACTTCTTTCACGTCTCAGTGAAAGGTTTATACATTCGTCAGAAATTCGTAAAGAAATTCGTCAGAGTCATGTAAATACATCGCTTGTTTATTCTCGTAGATAGAGAAAATAACTTCAACCGTGAAATACAGTTGCAACATATAGAATCTAACATATAGAATTTTTTTAAATAAAATATATAAAAAAGTTATAAAAAAATTATTCGTATAATTGTATTGTGTTTTTTGTAGGCGATTTCATTTTGGATCTTTCTTTTATATTGTAAACTGATTATTAAAATTTTATGAAACTTATAATCTATAAAATAATTTAATAGTTTTTATTCGAGTTTAAAGTCAAAAATAGAAAAAATAGAAAAATAAACAATAGTAAATCCAACATGATGAATAGAAATTAAAAAAAATAATCTGATTATCACAGAATTTAGTGTTTTAAGAATTTTTTTAATTGTAAAATAACATCAAATTTCTAGTTTCGCTTTATTTGAAATTGATCAGTGCTACGGAAACAGTATATATTCATTTAAACTGACTCCCAACCTCTGATTATGACTCCTGTGACATTAGGTCCTCCTTCTTTGGAAATTACTACTTTTCTGAAATTCGATATTTTCAGGTTAAACTTAAGCTCAGCGATACCAAAAACCTCTTAAAACCGTTTCACGAGTTTCACGTCAGAATTATATCAGATTATATTTTGAAATTTAAATTCTACGAATTCAGCAATCCTGAAAACTCTTGGAAAACAAGATCTTTAAGTTTTTTTTTTGTTAAAAAATTCTCGTCTCAAGGGATTAAATAGGACAAGTTAATTCAAGAGAAAGATATATACTTTGCAATAGTATTTTTCGAATTAATCTCGTTTGATCCTACATCCCCTGTTCCCTTCATTCCTGCAGCCGATGTCCGGCAGCTTGTCATTTAGTCTTTTGGTCAGCCATTATCGCGCTTTAATGCTCACTCCTGCGCTATATTTCTTTTCAATATCCCTGCGCGAGCCTGTTCGTGCAATAATTAGATCAGTCTTACGCCTGGAGCAGATGGAAGAAGTCAATATTGCGAGCGGAGTGAAATGAGAAGGGGCCAGGAGAGAAACGAGAGAGGGAGAATTATCTCTCTTGTGCCGCGTGAAAAAGACTTAATCACATTTCAGCACAGTAACGTCCTCCTTTTTTCGCGTCCACCTTTTCCATTAACTAATAACGGCCCAGAGCTGCTGGTGGATGGCCCCGGAAAATAATTTGCGAAGTATTATAAAAATATCACGGCTCTCTTTGGACGACGGTGACGTAAAGTTTCGATGAAAGACGCGCACAAAGTTATGATTGGAAATTAACGTTGCTCTAATTACAGAGAATCTCTTGAATGTCGCTTCGGATGACGTCGTTTAATTGATCAAAGTTCGACGTTGACGCACGGAAGCTTTTACGATTTCAGATAACTGCGTTTGTGAAAATGTTATGTGTTCGCTAAATTTTATAAGAAGTATAAATGCAGTATAAAGTAGAATGATAATTTGTGAACAAAAGGTATTACGATTATACCTCCATCTATTAATAAAAGCAGACGACAATAGGAAGAAATGTCGTGCTTTAAACAGTATATAAAACATTTCAAGGAAAAGACACGATGAGGACTTTAATATCTTATTTCCAAGCGGGTAATGTCGCTTCCACAAATGGAGCGTTGGTTGTGTTATCTCGCGGTGGATTGCGGATGCTTTGAAAAATCGAGGTATCCTCAGCAGGAAAATCGCTTCGCCAAACTACCGCAGCAAGCCACAAATCGTAGAAGATACCAAGCCAGACCCTTCTGCCTGCCGGCACATACAGCTCAGGAGGATACGAAAGTTTCTTCCGCAAAGAAAGTTTTGAATATTCAATACTCGTACCTCTCCTCCCTCTCGGCGAGCGAGATCGCGGGGTGAGACGGACGGTTGCGAGTGCACAGAGAGCAATTTCATTTCTCCTATTTCCTTCTTCTCCGCGTGTTATTCGTAGAAAGCGTTGGTAGGTGCAGCCTACAGGACGAGAGAGGCAGCCGGGAAAGAGCGAGAGGGTGATCGCACGGTATTTTCTATTGGCGATGCGTCTAGCATTCTGCGCGACTCCATCCTATCCCGCCTTCATCGCGATCTCGCGGAGACAGTTCTCGAGCCCCTACAAATTCTCCCACGAGATGTCGAGGAGGCACCCGGGAGGGTTAGATGTTTTCGATGAATCGATTCGAGGGCACTTCCGCTATGCAAACTCCCTTTCCGCCAGCAAACGCTACGCTGGTGCACATTCCGCTCCTTGGGCTATTTCTCTGAAAACCAACCCCCTGCAGGCTTGATCTAGTTCCCTTTTCCCCTCGATCTGACGCCGGAGTTAAGGCTGCACTCTTGTAAGTCCTTCGTCCGGCAGTCACTGGACGCCGTGCATTGAACGAGGAAGTTCCGGTAACGAGGTTGATTCCGGACTGCGATAGTATTCCCTGGGCGCATGATCTCGTGGAATCTTGTTTAGAAAGTGTGCGATCGAATGGAAACTCTTTCACTAGCATCACTGGCATATGCCACGGAAAGAAATGTCGCGCGATGAAAACATAGTCGAACAGACGCGAATTCTACGCGAATTCTACGCGCGAATCACGCGCGTATCAAAGTTTGCTCAATACATCGACTACGTATATCTTGAATAACATTGCTAAAAAGATTCTTTTTAACTTCAAAAATATTTCTCTTCAGCACCGCGCGTTGAAATATTATTTTTAATTATTGATTTTATCCGGACACACATACTTTTATTAAATTAATTGCACCCATTGCAACTAATTGCGATTGAAAATTCTAATATTTATAAAAAGTACTTTCTGACGAGAGAGTTATTTCTGCAAGAGAGACAAATAAAGAGCAAATAAAACACATCACGTAATGTTTCAAAAATAAAAATGATCAAACATGCTCAAGTAATAAGAAAAACAATTTAAAAAACATTTTTGATATATATTATATAAACATTCTTCTTTTGTTAAATGTATTTTAAATAACACGAATTCTTATTCATATAATAAAAAGTTGGTGTAATATTTTTTTGAAGAATATTTAATTGAATTTATTAATCTATTTAATTTGTATGCGGATAAAAAAAATTCATGCCGTTTTATGCAGCAATGAATACTTTATCGTGCATAATTTCTTAATACCACATATTTTTCTTGAAATTAAAATTAATAACTATGTATAATAATTTTCCAGTTAAAATAATCTCACTTTTTTTTTTAAAACTTTTTACTCTATAAATTCTCTAATTTTCTAATTTTCTTTTCCTAACGCTCCTATTGATGATGGTCTCAAAGAGACGCGATAATAATTTAAGATCTTCAGAGACTATATTATATATACATTATCGATATTGATGGTAGTATCGTGTTTGCAAGGATTAACTTTGGTGTAACATGTAGTAGCCTTCCTGGTGTAACGTCGCACACCAGCGGTTTTCCTCGAGTTCGCGAGGAGAGAAACATAGGCAGTTAACTTCGGTTTGAATTAATAAACGAGGCTTGGCTTCTAATACTGAGCTTAACTCAGTTTAGTTTGCCGATCGAGGTCTCCTGCACCGAATTCTAATCCGATTGTGCAGATCACGTGCAATATGGGGTGGCGATATAAGCGCAGTATAACGTGTTTGAGTAAAGTTATATTCGATATAAATATGACTTTTTAATGGAAATATAATTAAACAATAATGAATAAAAATAATATTAGTAGGATCTTTTAAAACAATGATTTTTATGAGAACTGTATTTATAAACAAAAGCAAATAATTCAAATTGGGCTCTTAAAATATTAAAACAAATAAAAAATAGAGTAAAAAATGGGCAATTAAGAGCCTTAATATACGCGGTATTGTACAAATGTACAAAACAATTTTGTATATTATGTAATAGATTAATAGATACAATCAAAATGTATGTGTGTATGATAATCGCATCAATTACCGCGTATTAAGGCTCTCAATTGCCCGTTTTTTACTCTATTTTTTATCTGTCTTTATAAATTTTTGTATTACTTCTGTCACGAATAAGAAAATCTAATGGTCCTATTTGCAAATATTGATATTTCTCTTGTGTACTGTGCAAATAGTGTTGCAGCATAACAGGCGTAAATGAAGTTCGATGTAAAACAATTTTTACAATTACATCTAAATAAGTTATAGATTAATATAGATGACTCAACAAGATAAAAAGAGATTAATAGAAGTCCATATTTTTTTTTACAGAACTGAGATTTCATCAAAACCAAGAAAACATATTCATGCTTTCTTGATTGCTATCATGCAATCTGAAAACATGTTCATAACGTGGCACGACCTAAAATCGCATCGCAAAGAGGACCATCGATGGCTCTTCATCCGAGCTGCTAGATGAGTGTTTCTGCAAAAGTGGTAACATCGATGGTATAACGGGAAGAGAAGTGCGACAAGGACGCGACTTCGAGGCTTGAATCGAGGATATACATATAGATACCAGCAATCGCGAGGGAAACCATTAAGGGCTGTTTCTGAGGCTTATCGTAGCCGTGCAGCGAGAACGCCAAAGCAAGGAGAGTTCGACCCATTCAATTGTCGCGATAACGTCGGGATTCGAGTCAAGACGCATCAGACTTCAGCCGGAAACGACCACGTCCAAGAGTTTCCTCTCCCGTTTAGCCTCCCCACGAACACTCGCGTTTCCGACCTTGCACCATTTTGGTTCATCCTCCACCAGAAGATTATGACCTTGAAATGTAATATAGATATTGGCCTATGTCACTTCCCCAGTTATTCCAGCCGATCAAATATTGTTGACTCGCAATTTAATCGATTAGATATAATTTCTAATTACTTATCCCAATATAAGATCTTCATAAAATTTCATACAAAGTCTTAATAATAAATTCCTGTTAATTTATCTAATATAAAATTTATTTAATATAATAAATAAGAGTGATTTATCCTCTTAATTCTTTCTTATAACTTTCTTTTCATATGACAATCTGTTATAAGGCAGTTTCATAACATTAGATCCTCCAGAACTGACGTGGGTTTATTAGACTCAATTATATCCCTCCAGAGCTGACAATGGGTTTATTCATAATGTAAGAATATAAGGTATAACATTCCGTATAATTAATGATGACTGAATTTCTGATTGGCAACAAATTTCTAATGATGGATTTATATAATTTTGTTAGTCACAAAAGTTTGAACAACTATACTCGTATATATATATTGACAGAATGTTATACCTGATATTTGTACATCTATTTTCTCTACTTATATTATTTATGTCACATTTGCATATTTAAAATATTGTTATTAAAATAAATTATTCATTCTTTTTTATACAAGTTATATTATTTTGGTCCCTATAAAAATTAATTAATGCTTTTTAGTCAACATGAATTAAGTGAGTATCACAGATCCAGCGTCAATAATTGTATTACAAATTTTGATGTTAGCTTTAAAAGATTAATAGCGCAAGTAACGAGTAAAAGCGAACGAATTATCATCTGCTGAAACATTTGAGCATTGAGCGTGTAATTAAAAACACGAGAAAAACGTAATTTGGCTTTCAAGAGTCGGCGAGAGGGCCGCGCGCTCCCGAGAAGACACCCGTGTCATCGATTTCCGCTTTGGCCCAATAACCCCACCTCCCATTCACGCCACCGCTGACTTCCGCTCAGAAAGCACGAAGCGTTCCCTTCCGCCCAGCGTAGTTCGTCATGTGTACGTGACAATAGAATCGCGAGGGTTCATGCATAAATGCGACGTAACAATAAACACAGCGGTGCCGGCTAAGGGCACGGGAGATGAAACGTGGGAGGGAAGTGACCCTTCAAAAGCCGTCATAGCCGGAGGATCAGAAACCGATATGAGATTCGGGCCGTACATGAATGATGTATCGCGCTTCCACGCGCTGTACTATTTCTGTGTTGTTATACGAGAACGCAAATAAGAAACCGCGAAAATGCTCTACTCGAAATGTGCGTTGTACATTGATGTACATTCTCAAACTTGCCGAATATGTAATCACCACAGAAAGAAAAATCTATTGTAAATTGTGACTTAATTCTAATTTCAATTACAACGTACACAATATAAAAGTGTTCCACGTAGTTTGCGGTTTTGATTTAATTTATTGTGTACGAACAAAATTTATATAAATTTAACATAGAAATGAGAAAGTAAAAACGCAAGTGGTAAAGCGACAACATAGTTACTATTTTATATACATAATGCTTATCAAATGACTTATCCAAAAACTTATGGGAAAAAAGACAGAGTAAAAAAATATAAAGATTACGAATTTTATAAGACAAATAAAATCCTATAATTTGCAATTAATCAGTACATATAAATCTTATCATATATATCGTATGTCTGCGTGTGGATTTTTCACTCCTATCTTTCAATCAGCTTATATAAATCCAAGAGGGTAAAAGGTTAAAGACGATATGCGACAGATGGTTTCGAAGAAAGTGTAGTAATAGTTTATAAGACGAGTTGTTTCATCGCGCGTGCAATCAGGGTAATGCTTATACGAGAATTTGCCTCTTTCGTTCTTTCATTTTTTATTTCGTCCCTTCAGTTTCTTTTAGGGTCAAAGATATTTCGACTTACGTCTCAAAAATAGAAATGTGTATATTATTTTTTCATATCTTGCTTTTGGCATAAGATATTAAGACTTTTGCAGAATGGCTCAAGCTACACGACAAAAAATAGAGAAATATGGCATTTGATAAAATATGTTTTTGTATAATATAAACATGAGTTGTATTGTAATTTAATTAAACGCATTTAATAAAAAATGTTTAGCCTTAATTTTTATTAAAAATTCATTTTTAAATTGAGATAATATATTTATCGTTTTTTAAATTATAAAAATAAGATTTCGTGTATGTGTGTACATATTTTTAATTTTATTCAATAAAGAGGAGAAAGTTTGTATATAAAATGTGATTATATATATATATATATATATATAAAAGTATTTTGTCAATAACTGCACACTATCAAAAGATGTGAAAAAAATTTAATTAACACGATCTAACAAGTAAAAAAGTAGTGAATGTGCTTTTAAAACATTCTTGAACTAAATTAAAAGTCGTGTGTCGGTTCGCTACTCTGATTATTTCAATAGCAATCGAGATCAAACGAAGTGTAACGCACTACATATTTTTGAATGGAGACCTATGCATACTTCCATTCTCTTTATCGAGGTCGCTACAAGAGAGGCGAGGTACCTCGTTTACAGAGTAAGTACGGCCCGTCTGCCAGATTAGATACTCGTAAACTCTTACAGGTGACAGGAAGATGAGGGACTCGGGACGCGAGGGGTGGAAAGGGGTGGCACTCAGGTCTGTGAAGGAGATGCGAAAGGGAGGAGGCAGAGGGATTGACGGCACGCGGGGACGACCGAGGTTGCCTCGAGTGGCGAAACGGCTGAAAGTTCCTTTCATGTAAAGTAATTAACTACCGACAACCGTTGACAAACACCTTACCCTCGTTCGCGGGCCTTCTGGCCTCGAGTGTCCTGGCGTCGTTTTCCTAGCATGAATCCACCGCCATCCCCTTTCAAGAGAGAAAATTTTTGTATTTTTCATCAGCCCTCCGACCTTTCGTTTTCCTCGCTGCTCTGGTCGCTAACTTGTCTGGCTTTATAGCCTGCGTTCCTTTTCGTTCTTCAGGCTTCTCCTTCTACATTAAGCTTCTATCATCTTTGATCCTCTTCGGCTTTTGCGCAAACCACTGGCCGAGGAAAATCGACCTCACCTTTTTATTTTATGAGGCCCTTTTATTATCATATATTCTCAACAAGAAACTCGTACCTCAAAGCGTTATAAAAATTGTATGCACGTGCAATTTTTCATCATAACGTACACAGAGATTAGTCCCTTGCATATTTAAATACTAGCCAGAACAAGAAGAAGAAGAACCGTAATTTGAATTGCAAATACTTAAATTAATAAAGGTTTTAACGAGATATATATCCAACACTTTTATATAAAATAACAGCTACATATCTTATTTTTCAAATGTAAAAACGCAGATATATACCGAGGTATTTGAGTACCTTTAAAACGACTATTATTCGGAACTTAGTTAGACTATAAGTCTACTTATAATCTTAGTAGTTTTATCCATTTTCACCTAGAGAATTTACCTTCAGCTACAAACTTTCACATCTCCCAAGATATTCAGGCTTTTCTGATCGTCTATTCTCAAGAGATACGAGGCAGTATTTTTAATCAGTATACGATGAGCGCCTCCATTTGCCCTTCCCTTTCTTAACTTTATTGTTCAGTTACCACGCTGTTGTCTACTCCTTTCCGGTCTTCCACTACTTCGTCATCGGTGTCCCATCGGGCCAATAAGCGTCGAAGTTTCTACGTTAAGTGGATAACGGGCTTGACAAATAATTATGAACTTCGTACAACGTCGCCAACGTCATTTCAATTAGTTAGAGATTTACAAATTACATAAAGAAATTGATAAATTAATAAAAATACATATAAAATATGATCATTTAATAATATAATAAAAGTTATAACAAATATACAAAAATATTTAATATGATTGATTATAAAATTTGATGTAGCCATTCTTTTTTCAGTTTAAAGTAACTATTCAGTTTAAGATAACTATTATTGCAGCTGTACCATATCATATCTATATATAATTCAACTTAAAAAAAGTAATTATTCAAATGCATAATCAATATTATAATGTACTTTTTCAGAATAAATAGAATAAAATGTTAACATTATAAATATACATTACAAGAAATACAGTCCAATTATATCATTTATAATACATTTGTATGTTTCCTAATAAATTGTATTATCGTACGAGAAGAAAAGAGCAATTAATTTTGCTGAACCATGATAGTCATTATTATTGATTTCTTTTTTAAAGCCTTGATCTACAATGCTATTTGTTCCGAAGTCCACAATATTAGAATCTCAGATGCAAAAAGAATTAATAAATTACATTTGAATAATTCAGCCAATTGATGCGAATGGTCAATTCGATATAGAAAAAAAGGTATAGAAAAAGATATATTGAAAAACTAATAACATAATTTACATACAATTAAACTTCTGTCGTTACATTATTTTCATCAAAAAACACAATCATAGGAAATCTATTAAAAAATTAGAAACATAAGAAGGAATATTAATCAATAATGCTGTAATAAATTTTTATACATCTTTCTGTTTAAGCTAATAATAGATTTAGGTGAAAAAAGTATACAAAAAGAAATAGAGAAAATTTCCTCCAAGATAATCAGCACCATATTTCAGAAGATATAGCCTGTTAAAGTAAATTATGTTAGATTAGATAAAGTCTAATAACAAATTCGTTATAATTAATAATTCCTCGTAAATGAGAATATCTGTGAACGTTTCCTAAATAACGGCTAATCCTAACGATGATCTATCTTCGCCACCAGCTTTTTTCCATGACAAAGCGAACTATCAAGGACAGAGCCATGAGGAATATGATGACCGCTGCTGCCACGAGAATAGCGCCACATGCTGTTAAAAATAAATTATTTTAGATTTCGAGATGTATGTCATAATAATTTTTAATATAATAACCGATATTATAAAATCTATTTAATTAAATAGTCTTAAATTTGATCTTGTCTGTTATTGATAATCATATAATTAAATATTCACAATGATTCATCTATCATCGAATTAAGGAAAAAAATGCCAACTTCTTTTTAATTAAAAAATAAGAAGAAATATATATATATATATACGAGTATAATACATGATTACTCGTATGAGTATCAATGATACTCGTATGCCAATTTACTCGTATCGTAATGGACTGTTTAGACGAAATAACAATTAAGTTTTTTCAATAATGATTTTTATAAACCGCTTGATGAATGTTTACTTCTAATCGAAGAAATCCTCTGTTTTATAATATTTAATCTTTTTATTCCTGTAATTTTAAAATTAAGAAAATGTACGGAACAAAGATCATAAATTTCAATCATCGATGCTCACTTCGTGTTTTTTTATCGTAGATTTTCTCCGTTATTTCGTCGTCCACGGTGTCCACCGTTTCCCTCCACAAAGAATTCCTATAGCAACCAAACTTCAGAAACTGGTAAGGCGTCGTTAACGGCATCGAGTACGATTCGTATCGATCATTAATTCCTTCGGGATGGAAACTCGTGACCGGTGTCAGATGAGTTTGGAAAGGCGTTAACGGCATTTCCATCCTATGAGTCGTCCCGTCCGTAAAATACGAATCGTTGAATGGAAAAAGTCCGTACGGCCAACCGATATGATTTGGTGGCGTGATTGCGGCATAAGGCGGCGGATCATCATTACTTTCGTTCCCACTTGCGGTAATCAAGGATGATGTTACCACGGTTGTCGAGCCGCTCGAACTTTCACCTATATGTGTGTTAAGATTTAATGCCGCGGATTTGTCCTGAAGCGATGGTCTTGATGACGAAACGCCTTGAATACATAACTCGTTCATGGACAACCGCTCATCTGGTTGAACTCTCACACATGTGTCTGGTGAATTGTCATATACCTCGACGAATAATAACTGCTGACTCTCCGGGTTCGTCGAGAAATCTGTAATCGAAATCACACACTCCTCTGTGATGGATATATTTATTTAATTTATCTATCAAAAACATATTTCTTAAAACAAAATATATTCAGTCTAAATTCATATAAAACTTGTATCGTAATAAAAATATTACAAGTTTATTTTTTAAATTAATTATTATCTCTCTTCTTTTATTGTCCTGTAAAAGTTCAAAAAATATAGCTAAAATAATCTTTAACTTACAAAGTTTTTTAAATTAACTTCAAAATTACGTAACAAGTTTTAAATTAAGTTGATTATAATATTGACCGCAAGTGTTAATTATTTATATTACTTATGTTATATTAATTACTTTTATTTATTAACACTGCTTATAAATAATATACATGTAACAAAAATATTTTTTCAAATTCAATTAATAATATTATTAATTCCATATTTTTGTAATAAAAAATTATTAAATTATTATTTATTAATACAAAATTATATTTAATATTACATATTAAATAAACCACATTATTTTTTATCATTAAAAAATAAAAAGTACAATTATCCTGTAAAGTGTAAAATATTATAAAGTTAGAATAATCTAATTAGAATAGTCCTTTATAATTGCGTGAGCAATAATATATAAATAATCATGTTAAGTATAAAATTAATATATAAAATTGATATAATAAAAAATTGCTAAAATACAATTGTAAAGTATACTTTTAGCAAGTATATTTCAACACTGAAAATAAACCTGATTGATCTATACTAACAAGTTGTCATCGGCATCACTTTAATTAGAAACCTGATTGACGTATAAATTGACTAATAAGTTGATATAGTTGCAAAATAGAAATTATTTGAGAATGTATTTTTCTAAATTGAAGAACTGTTTTAAAACTATTTTTATATATGATCTATGTAATCTATAATAAATCGCACGCAACAAAAATAACGAGGAAAAACGAGCTGTTTAAAAAATAATCGCATGCACGGTACATGTTTCAAGATTGGCTTTCATTTACCGTATGCATAACACTGCGTCAACGAATTCTTGAGCTAAAAATTTTGTTGACTTAAGAATGTTTTATGTCATTAATGCAATAACACGCTAAAGAAATGGTTTGATTGTATCAAAAAAAGTACAGATAAAACAAATTCTGATCGTACACGGAGAGAATTTTTTCTTAGAGTTTACTCTGAAAATATAATAGCCGTGGGCTATCCAACAACATTGTATTTCAAAGAATTTTAATGTAAGTCTCTCTCATTCATTAATAAAACTACAATAAAGTATAAAATAAGTTTGATTAATTTTACTGAAGTGCATGGTAAAAATCTTTAAAATATTATATTGTATCACAATTATATTTTTAGGGACATACAATTAAATTAGGGACACACAATTAAATTTTAAAAGAAAATTCTTTCCGTGTATAAATCAGAATTCTGGTTATTGTAATTGAATTTCTGGTTATCTCGATTAGAATATTTAATAGATTTAACTATAAGTATTTTATTCATATATCTCTTTCTAGTTGAATTATAATATACTAGAATAAATATAATAAATCTTTATTTCCAATACATAAATAATTTCTCTTATGTAAACAACAAAATGTCATAATGTAATTTTATGTTTCCATTTTTTTCAACATACGACTTCCTTGTTATTTCAAACGGATGTGACCAACTTATGAATTTATTATGTAAATACAGTATTCAATATGAATAATTGTGCATACCCGTCGCATACTCAATTAATAAATACCTTGAAATTGCTTTCATCCATAAATTAACCAATTTAACGAATATAAAAACCTTGTTTCTTTTTGATACTCGAATATTCTCTTAAAAATTATGAAAATATGCGAAAAAATAAACAAAAATACTTAAATAAATAAGTTTTAGAAAATAATAAGTCTATACATTATATATTTACTGTTTACATCAAACCTTAAATTTACACGAACACGAGAAGTTTTTTGGCAGTTAATCACAATAATTATGATAATAAAGTATGCTTTTTACACGTATGACGTAAGACTGAATGACGCGTTTTAAAACAATTTTAAAATAATATTTTATGATGGCTAGTAGACGTATACGCGAGAGCACGTTCTCGAATCGCGGAAATTTTATATTTAAATACTAATACTACTTAATTAGCAGACAAATTTGCCGCTCGTATGCGTTTATTTCATCGTCAAGTCCTTGAGACCTGCAATATGTTACCATCACACTCTTAAAGCGTATAGCCGAACACTTTCTATTGTAAAATATCAACGAACCGAATTCCTGTATTTCTCGTTAAGATAAACATATATATGTCTGTATAAAAGGAGAGTTTCACTCAAAGCATCGAACGCTTTCCATTCTGTACGGCTCATATTATAATCTATCTATGGCTGAATAATGTTATCTTAATTGTTATAATTATTTCTAAATGCCTTGACTTCTACTTATTCACGCGTAATATATTCACATAAAATCATATGTTTTGACATATATGCTAAGCAGAATACAAATTATCATAACATTAAAGTGGCGTCAAAAGTAATTACTATAAAAATCACTTTTCAATCAATAAAGACTCGTTTTAACGCAATTTTAATATTATGATGACTTATTCTGATTTTAGGATATATTCTTTAGCAACACCGTTACATCACGAATGCCACAAAAAATTCTTGTGAAACATTTGCAATGTCGAAACACTTTAAATTCAATAAAAGGTGACTGATCCTTGTATCAAAGTTCACACACATACACATAAAAACTAGAAAATTAAAACTATTATAGCACAGTAAATTTCCGTTAAACTTATCAGATGCATAATAATGCGCATAACGTTCACACTATTTCACGTTTTATCTAACAACATTCCTCAGGAGTCATCTCAAATAATAACTTTAATTTAAATAAAATCGGTAAGTAAAGATTACGAAATCCGTGTGGCACAGGCAAGTCGCGGAACCAATTTGCTTTTTTCAGGCCAATTGTGGTGGATCAGTATCAAATATTTGATGGAATGAAAAAACTCGCAAAAATTTACCGTACCTTTTTCGACTTCCTTCGACATTTCTCCATGCTACGTACACGTCTCGAATAATGACTGAGCGACAAGAATGTCGCGAGTATCCGTGATTTGACTGGCGAGCACAATAATGCACCTGACTAAATGTACACAAGCACGCGTGTAACCGCCCACGCACACACGGATAGGCACACGTGCACGCACGTGTAGCCGATTGCAAACCGGTGATAAGAAGTACGTCGCGAGAATGATGCTCAATACGGCTGAACGAGCAGCACGCGCGACGCAGTGAAACTGCGATCGCTAACGTGGCCAATCGGCGAGCAATACGAACACGAGGGGGTGGACACGTGATCAGTCGTACCGATTTCGCAACACCAGGGAGGGACCTCTGTTAACCACAGTCATTCAAGGTCATGGGTATATTGGTTTCCTGAATAAAAAAAAAAAACGGCAGAGGAAACGCGCGTTATTATTAATAAAATAAAAAAAATTCCTTTTTCTGTTTGTGTGTGTCAATTCCTCATTAATAATTAATCCTGCTGGCCTATTCAAATTGACTATACAATCATACTATCTAAAACTTTTAGAATGAATTCTCACTCTGAAGAGTACAGTCTTATTCCTAAAAACTAAAAATTGAACCACTCCTTTTCAATTTTCATTCTTTAGAATGTGATTCAACTCCAAAGAATTTAGAAAGTATCGTTTGTCAATATAATTAAAAAGGTTTATACATATAAAGATAAAAAAAAATAAAAAATTTTCACAGAAAAAATCTTACATTAATATACAAAACTATTAAATATTAAAGAAAAAAGTTTTTAAATAAACTATTACGAAAATTAGGCATTGTTAAATAGCTAGAACAAGTATAGATTGCACGTCAAAATTCAATAAATTCTTCGAACATTCAACAAATGTAGATCATATATGCTATAATCTGCTACTGTTTTTGTCAAATAACAATTTTAGCAATACATTAAATTGATTTTAAAACTTAAATGCATTGCAAAATAAGCTTAGCAGATTAATGGCATGCTAACAACCAACATTAAATATAATCTTGCCCAATTAGCATAATCGTGCAAGAAATCGGTTAAGGTCAACACCCGGTTTAACGGGCGGCCTCGATACGAACAAGAGTTTCAATTATCCGAATAGAGTAGTATATGTGGTTTCGAGCGAATAGACGTCGTAAACTTCGTGTCGTTATAAAGCTTTTCGTGCGGAAAATTATATATCGATCAAGTTATCGAAGTGCAATCGGAAGCAATTGCATTCTAAAACGTACATGTCATATGTAAGATGACAAAATAAACAAAAAAAACAGCATAAAACGGACATGGAAAACTTTTTAAGCGTTTGAAGTCAATATTTCATAGTCGAATTCTTATATTTACCTTAGACCGTCGTAAGTACAATCCATTAACGTAATAAACCAATCACAGAGTCGTATTAGAAGCATCATAAGACATTACTTAAGACATGTTTAAAATAAGAAACAATAAATATCGGTTAAATTCATTATTAATCATTACTATATATGATAAATCAGCGACAAACACTTCCAAAGGCACGAAAGAACTGATTACATAAAATGTAAATGATAATGATTAGCGATGGCAATAACCACAGACCGCAAACTTGTTCTTTAAATTTATTAATATTAAAACTTATTTATCAAAAACAATTCTATTTTATTTTATCTTTAATCTATAATGTAATGTGTATGCATTTATTGCATTTTATTTAAAGTGCTGTTTGCATAATATATTCATACTTTTACATTCTTAAAGGAATATTCCATTCAATTTATGACTTTTTTATATAATAAAAGATTTATATAATAGAAGACGTGAAATATAATATCGCATATTGATACTATGTCTTTATTGTTAAATTCATAATGTCAAATTATCCAATTGAGTTATTTTCATCATTTCCATAGGTTGCCATTGCTGCTACTTAATATATCGTTAATTTAAGTGAAGCAATATAGTTAAATAATTTAACTAAAAAAAATATATTAATATGGGCATAATTATTTCCTTTGAAACTAATCATAGAAATGGATTAATTTATATTTAACATTAATATTTATATTAAACATACATGGAAATTAAAAATAAAATGTTACATAACTCAAAGAACTATTACTATTATTGCTCTTTTAATAACAGTGTTGTGCACGATCAATTATATACGAGTATATACCTATATATATATAAATACACATAATTAGAATAACTCTGGCAAATACGCCGCACTGAGATTTATGCCGCAGAAGTCAGAAAAAAATAGAAGGAGTGGGAGTAATTTTCCCACAACTACTCTCTCTCTCTCTCTCTCTCTCTCTCTCTCTCTCTCTCTCTGTTACTTTCCTCCCTCCCTCTCCCTATAAGTAGCCATATATCCCACTCCTATGGGATATATGGCAAAAATGCAAGGATTTAAAAAAGTTCATTTTTTAATACGAAATATAAATATTTCAGATTTCTAATATTTTTTCCATAATAATAGACGGTATAAAGTTTTTACTGATATAGTTCGTTTACTTTAAACATAGTAAATAATACTGAATAAATTAAGTTTTTGATAGGTGCGGCGTATATACCGAAGTTACCCTATGAGGAACAATATTCTAAAAATATCTAATCAATTTTCAATGAAATTTTTTCCAAAAAAAAGTAGGACAATGATAGTACATGTTTTAAATTTTTCGTATAATATGTGTAAAATTTAATCTCGCAATGATGATAGCAATGATATTTTATAAAAACTTATTTTTTACTGTTTTTCAAGCTACTTGCACTACGCAGATAGTACATTTCACACGGATACGCGTTATATTCGCGATTACGTGTCTCGCATGGATGTCCTCCACGGACGAGACGATTCCTTCGGAACGACGCTCGTTCCCTGGCCGGTCTTTTTACGGTCGTCGGAATAACTCCGTCGTGATTTCTCGCGGATTCGGAAAGACGCGGCTGAGCCCCGACGATTTCCTCAAGCCAGGTGTCATTCTCGTATGTTTTATTTCCGGAGACAGCCGACAGTCATAAACCGATTACGAAATGAGACGTCATACTTTCACGATACGCTACGCGAACGGCAACAATAAACGATCAGTCGGATTTTTCATGAATAATTGGATGTGACATTTTGTCACTTAAATTAAAGGAAAAATTATATTTCAATTATTTTATTCCTAGTAAATACTTTATAATTAATACAAGAATTTCACCCAAAAATCCGGTCATAATAATAGAAATATTATGTATAGTTATAATTTAAGAAATATTATAATGTAATAAAAATAACAAAGAGAAGTTAAATATTTAAACAGATAACGCTTTTCTCGAATAAAATAAGCCCATAACTAATCATAATAATAATTATAGTAGCACGTATCTTTTAAAAATAACTCTCAATGTTATCGAATAGTCTAGCAGTTTGTTATATAGTACAAATCAACCTATATTTTCATATGAACACGTTCATACGAGATGCCATTAAAATTATAATTATAAAAGCAGTTTTTAATCTCTTAAGATAGATCTCTTTCAATATAATTTCTCTCATCTTTACTGTAACTGCGTTGATGATGCGGTGTAACGAGGAAAAGGAAAGACGCACTTTCCACGAACGTTGGTCGTAAAGATGGGTTACTACCGGGAGGTGCACTACAGACGACAGCTTCGTCTATGTGAAACTACTCTCATAGCACATTCGCGTGTTCTGTCTTCTTTCCGTACACGCCAGATGTATAACTACTCATAGCGTATACATCTGCTGCGTGTCCTATAAGCACACAGGACGTGCTTGTTAAAGTTTGACGTCCGATGTTCGTGTGTGCGTGCAAGATGGATGTTATATTTAGGAAATATAAACCGGAAATGATGACATCGCGAACAGACCACAGAAAACAGCGATAAACTAAGCGATCAAAAATATGATTACAAGTTGCTTTTTTATTCTAGATTTGTTATAATACATGACTGTAAATAAAAAATGTAATTGATGAACTGCGTAGATCTTTCAATTTGACTAAATTTCTGTTAACATATATAAATTTAAAATACAATTTATTTAAAATTAAACTAATAAATATAAATTCAATACTCTTGCAAAACAAGTCTTAAATTTATATTTATTATCAAAGATCAGGAAAAAGATAAGCAAAAAAGATATCTAATGTGTAAATCTCTAATAAAATAAATAATCTCTAATAAAATAAATAATTAGAACATTATTAAAATTAAATGGATATTAATATTATTAAATATACGTATTGTAAAAGTGTAAGACAAATCAGTACATTTTCTCGTGGAAAACATTGTAGATTACAAGGGGGTCGCAATTTCAGATTTGTAGTAAAGTCTTTCATTATCGATTTTCATTCTTTGGCTAACAACTTCACTAGTTACGAGTGAGCGCTAAAACTGTCGCACAACAAACGAACAAACGGCTGTTTAGCCACAAAGGGCGAGAACGGAAGCTTGCGCTCGCACACTTTATAGCAATTTTGCGAAGTTGCGGCCCAAGTACACAAGTTCGACGTACCGGGCTGTACCCGGGTAGATTAGATTTGGCTTAAGAGTGGATGAACTGTCCTACGATAAAAGCAGGTAATTCCGCGACGCTCGCTAACTTCGACACGACTTGGGCGCCCAGAAAATAATCAGCCGCGGGGTTGAGTCGGTATTTGTGCTGACGGGCCACGACATAGACAAACCTCCTTGTTCCAGAGAGCTGTTACCTACGGTAGCTCCGACAAGAAGGGACTGTCTTTGTGCACTGTGAAAATCGTAAGATTGGTATCGTCGCACGGCTGCCACCCGGTATTGCACTTCACGGCGACATCACCACTATAGTGGTCGTCACCTTTTATTTCGAGGGAAATTAACGACGACCGCCGAGTAATTGTCGGGCGTTAAGCTCCCGCGGAACGTAATTACGCGAGGACAAAGCGCTACAAGAAGTAAATACGAAAACGCGGCCGCGGGACGAATTTGTCGCAGCGCTTTTGAGGCGACGAAACTTCTTCGGAACTTCATCGTCGGCTGTTGTTTCCGTTTGTGCGAGTCTAAAGTTTTCTAATTGACGAAAAAGTGTCTTCACAATAAGCTCGCGACCAGACAATTAATATAATTTAGATGATAGTTATGTCAATGCAGGTTATTGGCAATGCTACTAGCAATAATAATGTCACTTTTTGAATATATTTGTATAAAAAAAACTATTTTAGAAATTTTTTTAACTAAATTTTACAAACATATCTTTTTTTCATAAAATTACAAGCATATTTTTTTTTATAAAATAAAATATGAAATAAATTCTAATAAATAGAAACCAACCGAATTAATATAACAATATGGTATAATAGAGAGCGCCTAATAAGGATCGATCGAAGTTGAAAGTTACGAATAATATAATAGTCTAGTTACGAATAAAATAAATTCTAATACTTGTATTAATATAATAGTCTCAGATTAGAAAATATAATAAAATTCTTTCAAGGATCTACATCTCTTAATGAAATAACAAAAGGAGCATTATTAATTTGCTACAATTTCTTAAGATGTTCTGCACTTTGTACTCTTTCTTAGACAATTGATTCAATTTTCATACAGTATACTACTGTATTAAAAATTAAAAAATAAAATTTAAGTATTATTCTCTGTGTAAGAGAATTATTATATAATAAGAATATTAAGAGAAGGTTATACATATCTTGAGAAAATTTTATTAATTCCTAAATATCAATTTTTTAAAATATTTTAATGATTCATGAGATAATATAATACAACTGGTAATTATAATATAGAAGTTCTTTAGATTTACCTTTTACAGCCATATCTACAAAGCCATTCACTGGTTATCTCAAAAATTCGTGGATACCAAAAGATCGATAGTGGCGATTATCTCGCGGGAACGTGCGCGTTGTACCGCTAGTAACTTCTGACGTGAATTAAGCGTCGTGGTGTCGTAATTACTGCGAGAACAATGCGCGAGGCACGCGCGATGTGCGCGTCGAAGTAAACACGAAGATATAATGGCACAAATTTGTCGCGTGCAGGTAGAGGCGCACCGCTGCATTCGTTATCGGTAGCTATTGCGACTGCAGGTGGGACCTGCAGCTGCAATTTAAAAGTCCATTTGTTCCTGGATAACGTCAGGAAACGCCGACGCCACCGGCACGCACATTTTATCCGAAAAATATTGAGACTAAAAATTATATACGAAGCTGAGACACATAGAAAGAAACGTGGCACAAGTACAAAGTGCACGCGATAAGATCGTAAAAGGAAAAGAAAGATGTTAAATACGTATAGGCAGTGTTGGGTAGTATCTCTATACATGTATCTAACCTGTATTTGAGGTACATTCAAATTTGAGTATCTGTATCTAGATAAAAAAAACACAGCATCTGAACTGATTTTCAGATGCATCTTTCAGATACATTTTCTCGGCATAGTCATAATTCCATTTTATGTGTGTATTGTTAATTAATTCCATTCCGCAGAAAAAAAGCAGCTTTGCTGTTGCAAAATTCTATAACATGATTGGTCTTTTCCTTAGTTTCTCACTGGGTCTAAATGCAAATCAATCATATTAAAGAATTTTACAATTACGCAGCTGCTTTTTCTGCTGAACGCAATCAGTGATTCTAAATTATGGAATTTCTAACGCATGTATAGTTAAGCTGAAAATACAATATTTGAAGCATTTTTAGTTTGTAAAATTATGATGAATGATGATGAATAGTATCGTCTTATAATTCTTACCCTAAATCGTTTTACAATAATTATATATAAATTTTCTCAATTATATCTAAATATAAAAAAATAAATATATAATTCATTTAATAACTAATACATTTTTTACGCATTACCATTGTTACAATAAAATTAATTTAAGAATATCTGAAATGTATCTGAAGATGCTTTTAAAGTATCTGATATCTGTACTTATATACTCGATTTAAATTTTTGCACATTTTATAATATGTGTATCTATAGCTGTATCTAGATAAAGTCGTTTGTTTAAATTATTTATGAATATACCACTATAATTTATTTATTAATGTTTTTTTAACTTTGCTCATTTATTTTGACTTTTGACTTTTGACCTTATCTTGTTTACGTTTCAAAGACAATAAATTTTTTCTTTTGTTAATAACTCTGTCCATTTATGTCTTTTTTGCTGAAAGTAGTTAAAATAGCTTTTCTATTAATAATTTATGTTTGTTTTTTAAATATCCTTGGCATAAATAATATTTATATAAAATTAAAAAATATCACATACATCGATCAAAAATACGTTTTTTTAATATCTCCAGATTTTTTCGTTATATAAAATATTTATTTTTTCAAGTGATTAGTATTAAATTATAATAAATACATATTTATACAGAGTTTTACAAGCCAATTTTAACAAAACTTATCATCAAAGTTTCGATTAATAATTATAATCTCTATCCTTTCGACTGTATAGCATTACCAAAGCATCACACTGTAACTACTTCAATTTTTACAATAACGAATAAATAATTTCTCCTAAATGAAAAAATTTATTTCATTTTCTTAAATTAATAGATATTAATCATTACGTATTTTAAGATAATATATAAATCTTTCCCTAACTAACATTTTTACAAGTAA
>NW_017305661.1:515829-521826 GCF_001594115.1 Trachymyrmex septentrionalis
ATATATGTCATAATAAATTATAATAACTTAAAATATATAAACTTTTACGATAAAATGGTCTCGATATTTATGATAAAATTTTTTCCGACTATTTCCAAGAAAATAAGAGAGAAGGAGAGAAAAAAAAGCCTTTTGTTTAATATTTAACTATCTAACACAAACTGACCAGTTAGAAGATTTCACGACTATTGCATCAGTCCTTTTATCAGATTTTACAGCATCCGAAAAAATACATGTCATGAAAATGTGTGTGTGTGTGTGTGTGTGTGTGTGTGTGCGCGCGCGCGCACGCGTAAGGTTGCTACAGAAAATAAATTTCAAAAATTCCTTGATTTTTCCAGGTTTTCCAGATAAAAATGGAAAATTTTCTATGACTAATATAAAATATTTAATTTTAACATTTAGACTAAAAAATTGTAGGAAAACTATATTATTAAAAACAACGCAAAAAAAACTAGTAATATAATAAAATTTTGGATGCAAATTCAAGCCAGCAAAAAATAGTTTTGGAAAAAAGAATGCAGTTATGACGAAAAAGAGGGATTAAATAAAAATACTGAATAAAATATAAATTTTAATTATTTTGTTAAAATCATTTAAAGTACGCAAATTTTGAATGTATTTGATTATAAACGTATAGTCAGATATAATATTTAAAAAATTATAACAATTATTTGAAAGTTTAAGGAAATTGTGAGCAAATTTCGAAATTCTAGATTTTTTTACATTTTCCCGACTTTTCCCGGTTTTCTAGATCTGTGATATCCTTGATGTGTGCGTGCATGCGGGCATGCGTGCGTGCGTGCGTGCGTGCGTGCGTGCGTGCGTGGGTGCGTGCGTGCGTGCGTACGTGTGTGTGTGTGTGTGTGTGTGTAACATTTGTATGCAACCTTGAAACATATACGCTAAATAACTGTGTATGCATTTTACTAGCAAGTGAAGTACTGAGCGTAACACCTTTCACCAGTTGAAATCGTAATTTTTTGCATATGATGTCGTACCGAAAAAAAATATAAATTGATTTCGATAACTATAATTACTGTGTGTGTGTCTGTTTTCATTTTAATCCATTTATAGCAAAATTAGAATTTATGATGATCAATTATACTATACATGAATCTTCACTTTGCATCTTCTTATTAAGTTAAATTAAAATTTCTGTAAAATCAATGTAAAAAAAGATATTAATATGTACGTAAACTATATGAAAATAAATATGAATGTCTGTGTTTTATATAATTACAATGATTCTTGAATAAAAAAAACATGACAATGCCATTAAATCAAATACACACGAATAGATTAATGCAAAATATATTTTTGTTAGAGAGAGAGAGAGAGAGAGAGAGAGAGAGAGAGAGAGAGAGAAAGAGAGAGAAGGGGAGGATTCAATTGTCATATTTATTTATGCTTATTCTCGATTTCTATTGATATTTGAATTTTTTACGAAGTTGCGGACTCGACCGCGTAGCAACGGATAGAAATCATTAAGTTGGAAGATTTGACGCCTCTTTCCGTGTGCAAACATCGTGCGAGGTAGTGAATGCGGAAGAGCTTAGTGGAATTTGCGCGAATATCCTGATTTGCATGTGCTTCACACTATGCAGTACACAGATGGAGAGAAAACGCGTTTTGGAATTATAATTTAAATAACAAATCGCATGGATTAAACGAATAGCTATGAACTGCTGAGATGTGATCTCACTAATTTTGTCATGAAAGGAAAAACTTTAGAATTTTATACTATTTCAGTAGTAAGCTATTTTAATAAAAATCATGTATATATAATAAAACACACACATATGTTATTTTAATCAATGTATATTGTAATATGTAAATTATAAACATTGTAAAAAATATTTTATTAAACAAGAATCTAATATTAATGGAATTATATTACACAAATCTGAAATAATAAATTATGCATTTTTAAAAGCCGTTAGGTTACGTTAGGAAAAACCACAAAAATATTGTAGTTAATCGTACGAAATTGCTTTTACAATTAGACTGTAATTTTCCAGCATTAAAAATGCAACTACAACTATAACTACCGACCTTCCATTTAGTGACGTATGAAATAAATATATGTAAAAGATGACTAACAATGCATAGATTAACATTGCATAGAAATACATCGACGTATGTTATTACACAAGATGTACGAGATGCAAAGATATAGTCTAATTATCTTTTAATTCTTAAAAAAGTAATTTAATTTAGAGAAAAATATAATTTTATAAAAACAATATTTTTTACCTTCAGAAAAACAAAATATCTCTTCTTAAAAAAAAAATATTTCTTCTTTGAGAAATTAAAACATATAATTTAATCTCCAAATTTATATTTTTTTAAAATTGTATTTAGATACGTATAGATTCCATATGCAAAGTGTATACTCGTATAAGATTAAAAGAAGGACAACAAATAAATAAATCTCCTTTACTTATTAGTATCCTCAATATATAGTGTTCTTGATCTCACGAACTTTAGTCGCACTTCTATATGACTCAACTTTAACTCTAATTAAAACTAATTATAATATCAATCTCAATGTTGTTACATCAAGCTATTGTCTATTTGTTTAGCTCTCTTTACCTTTGGGAAAATTTGTACATTCAGTACTACGATGACGTTTACACATAGTAGTAAGGCTATAGCGAATTACCGCGGATGTCACATTGCCATTTTGCTTTCTCGCTGACAGAAACCACCGTCACACCCGGAAATTATGTGGCATGAATTCAGTGCCTTAACGTTCGACAGCCTGTCTGAGTACATTTTCCGGCGCTACATGTTAGTCGTTGAAGTCTCGCGAAAGCACGACCTCCTTGACGTTTTAAGATCGTATATTATCGCGTTACAGAAGTTGCACACATGACATTTCCTATATCAGGTAAATCGTAACCACTAAATGGTTTCATTTTAAATTGACTAATACAATGTAATAATAAAATTGCTAACAATGTTGATATTTAAAGCAACATTAATTCAGAAAAAAAATTTAGATAAAGTTTTTATAAATTAAATGACATAGAAACGACTTGAAAAGAATAATATAATACACAGAATTGATTCTGTTTTAAAACGCTCAATATAATACTATTGACACGCAAGATTATCAGTATAAGTATGAATAGTGTTTTACATTAAATATATAACATATTACGATTAATATTTACAAATTTACATGCATTGATGTGATATTATTTATTTATGCATATCTTAAGGCATATAAATACATTTTATACATTATTATATATCACAGAATCTTCTATCTAAGTTGTCTGAACAATTAATTTTTTATATTCAAGCTTAGAGAATAATACTTTTTTATGCTGCAAAAAAATATTGTGTGTGTGTGTGTGTGTGTTTGTATGTGCGTAAACATATAAAACCTATTAATTGTCTCATATTTTACACAGTCCAATACCTTGACTCAATTTTTATCTACAATTTAGATAGACGTCTCATCATTTGCATTTATTTCACAATCTCTTAAAATTAATTAGATTATTATATTTGCAAATTTTATTTTGTGAAATGCATTTTCTTTTATAGAATGTTATTTCTGTTCAGGTTTTTATTCTCTTTGTCTCTTGTGTTGTAAAAAATGCATAATTAAATAATTGAAAAGAAAACAGTTTGTAGTCTATAGATATGCATATCAAATACACATACACACGCACACACACAATTCGAAGAATACTCATGAATAAATATTGCATATTTTGGATTTTTGTGGATCTTGATGGATAATTAATTAATTAATTAATTGTCGACTAAACAACATTCCGTATTCAATTAATACAGCTAATTCTGAGAATGTATAATGTTTGATATAATGATAAAATACGTCATACGAGATGTGCAACTTTAATAATCTACGTCAGACGCGAATTGTAACTCGCCAATAACATTTTTTACTATTTTTTACTACATTCTTTCATATGTTCTGTACTTTAACCGGTGTGATTAATTACCTATGATTCATTCATCCATCTGTTAATCATAAGATTTATATCTTAATTTTACTACGACAAAAATATTTCTCTCTAAAATATTTTAATGCATAGAATTATGTAATCCTGAATATGTACTTATATTAATTAAGATCTTTATTTCGTATAATGCCATATAATCACACCAGTAATCAATTAAAATTTAATATGCTAATCGAAAGTATCCTTAAACAATGTAAATGTTATTCTTGGAGTTAATTCGCGTTCGTCGCGAACGAATTGGAAGTTCGATTCGGTTGATGACACGACGCAACATTTTTTCGTACATTGGTCATACTTCTTGAACGTTGACGAGTGAGCGACGAGTGTCACATTCGGCGCCGAGATGACTTGCGGAATAGCGGCGCCGCAATGACGTTATTCGAAAGAAAGAAATAAAAAGCGGAAAGGGAGTGCACGATAAAAACGATGTGCGTGGGCGGCCGAAACGACGGACAGGAGACAAGATGCAGCAGAGAGGCCGCGTGCAAGAAGTAGAAAGAGAGAGAGAGAGAGATGGAGATGCATTCGATGAAGGTGCTATCGTGGAGCGAATGACAATCCGAATTTCCGTCGTTACATGAGCGGCTTGTGCATTTTTTTTACAGACCCGGTTGGCGCCGAAACCATTGATTAAACCTTGGCGCCGACCCATTTTTCCCCTCTCGCGACCTGTTCTCCCTACTTTCCCCAGCTTTTCTCTCGATCCTCTCAGGCGACATGCGTCCCGTATGAGGCAAACTTTTTGGCAACGGAATACACTCGCGTTATTGCCGCACCGATTGAGAATCACTGGGATCACTTGGCTCTCCGGACTAATCCATAAACACTGTTCTCTCGTCCAGCGTCGCAGCATTCTATAGCGTACGAGGGTTTAGAGCCGAAAGTCGACACTCGATAAAATACGAACACAACACACATCGCTCGTGAAACTTTTTTTTCCTGTGATATTGACATTGCGATGCTTCACGCGAGAGTATGACTCGATCAGATTACGATTTGATGGAAATATATTTCCTCTATAGAGACAGCAAGGCAAACCGCACTACGCCAAACGGAATGTAAAAATTATATTATACTGATTGTTTCAATAAATTTTTCTTTCTCTTTTTCCTTCGTGTCATTACAATAAATAAATCATTTTATTGTTAATTGTGTGTTTCTCAATCAATAAACGTGAAAGAAATCTCAATACAATGATGGAAAATTAAATTTCATTCTCAAATATGAATATAATATAATGCATTATATATTTAATACATAAATATGTATATAAAATGTATATGTTTTTTAATGCTAAAATTGTACACAAGAATGTTCTCGGCTACAAAAACGACTTGGCTGTCAAGAGATGAGATTCAAAAAGAATATTAGATACATAGAACGACGAAGGAAAAAAAACATAAAACTCTTTCTATCAAATTGTTAGATTCGCTTATCCCCATTATCTTTTAAACAATTTTGCAATGAAATTTTTTAATAATTTACAATTCAGCTCATAAGCTCAATCTGAACTAAATTTTTTTTAATTATATGATATAACATTAAGATATTTTCAAGAAATACAATTTAATATTGCACTTTAAGAATTAATTACAATTATCCCCATATATTTTTTATATATAATATTTTTAATCAATTATCTTAAATACTGCTCAAAAACATTTCAACTTCCCGCTTCTCTGTTATTTCCTTTTAAGAGTGGGAATTTCAGTACCAAGAGCTGATAATATATCAATGTTGGTATTTGTCTCTTTTCCTCTAGTTATATTTAAGAAACTACGAGCTGACACATGTGTAGTAACTGACAGTGATAATTCAGAAATGGTTCAATAAAATTACGTGTCATAAACGATTAAGTAAGATTGTCTGTTCTAAAATTGAATTTTAAGAAACAAAATTCTTTTAAACTAATAGAAATTTATCTAATTTTCGAATAAACTTTTTACGATGTTTGTGCTAATGTATTTGCCTTAAACAATAAACAATAAACAGATCA
>NW_017305661.1:521926-534986 GCF_001594115.1 Trachymyrmex septentrionalis
CGCGTCCAACTTGAACATTGAAATATTAACAGTAAATCGTACAGTACATAAAATAAGAATTGCAGTGAGTCATAGTAAATTGCATACAATTAAAAAGACTGATGTTAGAACAGCTTTTATTAATTATTAGTAAATATAAAATTTGTTAGATGACATTTAATATTGCGCAAAAAGACAATAAATATTTGCTGATAATGGTTATATGAAGTGTTATCTTTTAAACATTGATATGTAATCGCTTTGTTATAATATAGAAGCCAAGCACTTGACTTTTATCTAAACGATTCATGGTTGAACAGCAGTTAAAAAATTATAATTAAACTGTTTAAACGTTTTTGTAATAAGCATCGTTTTGTAGACAATACATGGTACAAATATATTTGGCTGCAGGCTACAATTGGCATACTAGAAAACATCATTGACGTCATCATCGTCACGAAGAAGTCAACAATATATAAGGTATAATTATGTAAAATTTTCCTTATTCTTATAATGTTAGTCATTCACTACCTATCGCAATAGCTAGCACAGTTATACGAGATATCTCGAAGTCAGCTAATATAAAGTAATCAATACCAAGATAAAAGAAGATAAGATATTACAGAACAATAAATTATAATTAAATAAAGAATCTAAAATAAAAAACACAAAGAATATAAAAAATCAGCCAGGTGCATCTAAAGAGAGTACCTTTTATACTTATATCATTATATTAAATCCTAAATTAAACTCGAAAAGTCTATAATATTATAAATAATAATTTGTATTGACGTTCTTATCTCTAGCAATCATTTCTGCACTGAAATTTCATTCAAGAAGTTTTCTTCTAATCTAATTAAGAATTATTTAAGCTCCAATCTAAACATTGACCTCTAAACGTAAAATGTACTAATTAATCATCATAAACATATCGTTGAGTTTTCAAATTTTTTTTTCTTTAAGAAAGAATATATATCTAATTTAATTTTTCTTTTTTCTTTAAGATTTTGCGACAATTACTACGTCGTCGTGACACAATATATAAACATGCAGAATAAATCAAATATTTATACAATAAACGATGCGCCACCCTCATACGCAGAAGCAACAGGAGCACTTGCATCAGATACACAGAATCCACAATTAAACCAAAGATATCCACATACAACAATTCATCCATCTCCGTCAGAACCATTTCCGTATCCATATTCGCCGAATTATCAGAATTTGGATAGAATGCCTGTTCAATCATCTTATCAATATGAGTCAACGGAACATCAAAATCAATCAACGGAAATAACTTACAATAGAACTATAGTAACAAGAACAAATACAAGAGACTACAAATGTAAGTTAAAATAAATGTCATAAACAAAGACAGAAAGCAAAATATATTAAGAAAATTAGAAAAAAGCGCTATTAAAATTCGCTATATTTTTTAAGATGTAATCAAAGAAAGATTTACTTAATTATGAAAGATCAGACAATATTGTTATAAAATAATCATTATCTTAGCATAAATAACTATATATTTCAAATAGAAATATTTACAACTACATTATAAAATAAATTTATCATAACAATTATCCACTCATACATTTGATGTGTCTGTGTTTAAAAATATATAATTTATATACGTGTAGTGTACAATACTCTCTTTTTAATAATAATATATTTATTATTTTAGTATAATAAGTTTTTTTGTTTGTATCAGCATGCAGCAGACTTTTTCGTTTGGTATGGATATTAGCTGTATTGGCATCTACAGCGGCACTTGTTAGTTTAATACTTAGAGCTTTTCGATAAGTAAGTAAAAGAAACATAACATATTACTATATTATAATATATTATGAAAATGTAAAATGTTAAATTACTATATACAAATTATTATATACAAATTAATTCGTTTATAATTGTAGTATAATATCAATATTAAATTTTATAATTAATTTTATTTAGTAACTGCGAAGATTATTTTATAATTTTTTCATAATTAAGCATGTTATGAATATATATTAGTATAATTTTGAATATTAATTGTAATATAAAATTTTAAACCTAACAGAGAGAGAGAGAGAGAGAGAGAGAGAGAGAGAGAGAGAGAGAGAGAGAGAGAACTTCTACGTGTGCTTATTTGAGAAACAGTCAATTTTATCATTGCGACTTCTAAATCGTATAATTGTTAAAACAAATGAATAATACTCATGAGGAAATACAATTGCGATTATAGAGATGCAATAGACATATATACAAGTGTCTGTCTACATGTTAATATTTTTCATACTATTTAAAATATTATATATTTATTATAAATATGTAGTTAAGTTCAACTTTATTTTGAATGTGTGATTTTACTATTTAATTTAAAGTATAACTCCTATATAGTATACAAGGCCTAACATTTTTTTATTAAATTATTATTTAAGTTGTTAAGTTTTATAATTGCAATTAAAAACTGTAATAGAATAAAAAGTTGTTTGCTTTAAGAAAGTAATCACGAAGTTGATCTGTAAAGTCTATTTGTTTATAAAAAATAGCATTTAAATTAAAAAAAAATTACTCCTAGAGTGCATTCGATCCACATCTATATGTATAGGGGATACATGATCCTCTCATAATATTCCTGTTATTTATTTATCTTTAAAACAGAAAATACATATGCATTTTTTTGTTTTAGATAATGTTGTCAAAATACACAAAGTAAAAAAAAAATGTTAAAAACTCTAATAAACCTCAAAAAATTAAAATAGAATATAAATGTTTAATACTTTAATATTTAAAATTAAAATATTGATTATGATTGAATACTTTTAATTACATGATTCTCTTGAATCAATTAAAACATGATCTCAAATTCTGGAACACATGATCTTAAATCCCTGAGAATAAGGAATACTTAATATTCCCTATTCTAATTGTTTCACTAAAATAGAAATTATTCTAAAAATTATTATTACTTTTTAATTTGTAGTTGGATATACTATTAAAATATCTACAATATAGCATAAAAACAATATTATTTTTTCTTTTATTATTAAAAATATATTTAATAGAAAGAGGATCAAGTTTCCAGTTTCCTCTATGCATCCAATCAAATATTAAAATATTTACAATAAGTCATGTAAAAAACACATATGTATTATATATTATATTGTAGTTGCAATAATGAGTCACAGCATCATCAACTGTACGATTAAAAATATTAATATTACAATAGCATTTACGAATTATTTGCAGCATTAATGAATATAAGATTTATTAAATGCCATTTATGACTGCGTAACAAAAACAGTTTTTGACTGATAATAACATATATAGAAATCCTATAATAAGAGTGGGATCAATCTTTTGATTAGTCCTTCATGTGTAATTCAGTGTGCTTCAGATAATCTTGCATTATACATTTACGGAAATGAGAGAAAGAGGAAACGAGAAAGACAACTATAAGATATTATAAATGATTGTCAATAATATCATCAACACATTTTTTTTTTTGCGCATGCGTATATATAGGTTATCTTTTTCTATTTATCATTTTTTATCTGCTTTTTGGCTACACTTATTATGAAATCTCTAACAAAATGTTATCTTTAAAACGTTGATATGTAATCACATTATTATAATATCAAGCTTACGCAAGCATTTAACTTTTATCCAGACAAGAGAATCGTAGTTAAATTCCAGTTAAAAAATCATAATTTAACTTTAAAGCATTTTTGTAGTAATCAACATAGTTTTATAAACACATACGCGATATAAATATATCTGACTGCAGACTACAATTACCATTAGAAAGCATCATTGACGACATCGTCGTCACAAAGAAGTCAACAATATACCAGGTATAGTTACAGAATTTTCCTTAATTTTGCAAGTCATTCTTTACCTATTTGTCACAATAGAATAATATATATGAGATATCTCGGAAATAGTTGACACAAAAAAATAATCAAGACAAAAAAATATGAAATCTGAAATAAATATAAATAAAGTAGATAAAATAATTTAAAAAGTAGATAAAAAATTTATAAAAAGTAACTGAGATATTACAATATAATACTCTAGAATATCATTTAAACCTTATATTATTAGAAAATAAATGACAAAATTAAAGATTTATATTTTGACATTCTAATCAAATGTCATTTATGTATTAAACTTTTATCTATATACTAAATTTTTATCTTATTATAAAAAGACTTAATTCTAATTTAATTAAAAATTAGCTTTAATTTATAAATGTCTCTTATTAAAAATAGAACTTATGTTGTCGATAAAAATTTATTGTAGATTAGTATCGAAAATACGATATTCTTGTCATGTATGTTTTTGAAAAATGAAGAGTAAAAAGAAAGCTATAAAAAAGCTATAAAAAAACCATAAAAAAGCATACATTTATACATTATAATAAGCTTGAATAATTCTTTTTGTGAATCGTTAATGCAACATTCATTTTTATGCCAACAATGTTCTTTATGTCCACATCATAGACTCGAGGCACGTGTAATTCGTTATAAGAATTGCTTCCGGCCGACAATAAACAGGAAGAGATAAAAGTATTACCTAAAAATAGTTTAATACCTTCTTATATAATTTATATTTTTACGCAAATCTACAGATCTATATCTATAAATGACGTGAATTTCAGAATATCTGCACGGAGGAGATATAATAAAAAATGTTGAATTTATTAAAATACATACATCATTATTACATAAAATACTCTAGGTATATTTTTTGTTATAATCGTGTTAAATATATCCTTGTCTTTAATAAAAGTTGCAAGGCAGAAATTATCACAGTTTTCAACGATAATTTTATATTTAATGAGAATGCAAATAAAATAAAATTCTTGATAATAATGAATGAGATGAATAAGTCATAAAAGATTTTTTATAAAGATAAGCAGAATAACCTTCAATGGTCTTGATCTTAAAATATGTTGTCAAGGTCAAAACTCTAAATAGCATTCTCACAAGATTTATTGAGCCCGAAGATAGGACACCTTGGATAATGCTAATGCAGGTGATACGTTGTCAACGCACATCTCGAAAAGAAGTTGTCACACAATCAGAAGGAATTTTGTTAAAGTATTTCGAAAAAATCTTGATGTCAGCTACAAGAATATTAAATAAGAAGTGGAAGTTTTCATAAAAAAAATTTAAAGTTAACTTTGTGAGATTCTTTATACGGGTGGAGTTCCGAAAGAGTGAATCCTCCGATTTTCTTGTCGATTGGTATACTACTGTATTTTGGTGTACTGATTACAAATATGATAATGAAAATTACAAAGTCATTTTGACGGTTATTTGCTGGCTAAGCGTCACTACTCAGCATGCATGCTTATCAGTACGTGTTGTCGTGCTGAAAGATAGATAGGACGTACAATTTCTTTATTTTTCACGCGAAGCGACTCTGACGGAGACCCCATCTCCCTCTCTTCCTGTGCACGTAAAACACGCAAAAAATATTTAAAAAATCGTTTTTTAAATACCTTGAAAATGACCTTGTTGGTAATTTTCATTATCATATTCGTAATCAGGGCATCAAAATACAATAGTATGTCAAGCGACAAGAAAATCGGGGGGTTCATCTTTTCGGAGCTCTATCCTTTTATACTTACACTTATGGTTAAACGGGTGTTATTCTTGGATGCATTTGTTGAAGCTCTACAACTTTAGTATAATATTTTTCTCCAAATGTCTTATTTTCGAGATATTTCATTACGTTTCTAACAATTTTTTTCTTTAAGAAAAATTATACATCTTGTTTAATTCTTCTTCCTTTCTCTTTCAGATTTTGCGACAATTGCTACGAAGCCGTAACGCAATATAAACATGCAGAATAAATCAAATATTTATACAATAAACAATGCTGCGCCACCTTCATACGCAGAGGCAACAGGAGCATCTGCATTAGAGACACACAATCCACAATTTGACCAAAGATATCCACGTATGGTAGTCTATTCACCATCAACGTCGTTTCCGTATTCGTACTCGCCAAATTGTTATCTGGACAGAACACCTGTTCAATCAATTCACCCACAATATGATTCGCCGGAATGGCAAAGGCAACCAACTAGCACAAGTTACAACAGAACATTAATAACAAAAACTACATATGAGGAACGTAAGTCAAAATTAATGTTATAGGCAACGATGGAAAACAAAGTACACACTATAAAAATCAGAAAAGAGAGAGAAAGATAAACATTTGCTGTATTTTTAAAAAAATAATCAAAGGAAGATTTATTTAATTGTAAAATATTAGAAAATAGTAAAATAATTATTTGGCATAACTATACCAGGTAGAAATGATATATTAACTTCGTTACAATTTAAATTTATCGTGACGATTATACATATAGTCCACTCACATATATTATATATTTTTTGCGTTTAGAAGTTTGTAATCTACATGTGCATGCGCAATTTGGTTCTCTGCTATTCTAATATTATAATTAGTTTTTATTTGTTTTAGGTTGCAAGAAACTTATTGTAGTGTTTATAGTGTCAATATGTGTTGTCACATTTATAGGGGTTGTTTGTGGTATATATAGGAGGTATACTTAAATGGGAAAAATTTTTTTTTAATAACTCGCGCTACCTTTCTGTTACTTAAAAAGTAACGATTCATTACATTCCATTATTTTTTTAATATTAAAACAAAATCAGTTTAACTACTTTACTTTTTATAGAAGCTATGTGTTTCGCAGATTATTTTCGGATTTTATAACGAGAATGTCAATGTTTCGTGAACATTGCAGTTCACTTCATCAAAACGAGAGGCAATCTAATACTGACTTTACTTTTATAATATTTTTTGTAAATATATTAATAAAAACTTATGATGGTTTGCTTCAAAGCTTCAATATTAATATCTTTAAAGATCACAATTTCAAAGCTTCGAAAATTCGAAACTTCGATACTTCAATCTTTGAAGCTTCGAAGAATTAAAATTATACAATTATTAATTTAACATAGTTAATAGTAACACATTTTAATTTTCTTTACAAAATTTAAAACAATAGATATACAAATATTTACAAATATATTTTTTTTCTATTTGCACAAATATATTTCTCGAAGTTTGAAAAAATAGCAGTCCTAGTAAAAACAATAAAATTTTTTATCTTAAATTTGTATGATCAAAAAGTTAAGGAGATAGATTTTAAAATGTATAAATAAAATTTTTAAAAAGTATATAAATACAAAAATTTTGTCTTAAAACAAAAAGATGTCTTAAAACTATCTACATATACTCATTAATCCCAGAAGGCCTCTATATGTTTCATTTCTTAAATTCCTGTAATTCAAATTCTAATTAAAATTTTTAGAACATAATTGGTATTTAAGGATAAAAAGAATCGTCTTTTTATATTTTAATAAATATATGACCTATCTATACCCTTAGTTTATCATACATATAAATTGTCTTTAATTTATATGAGGGAAATTTTTCAATTGCAAAAACTTTGTAATAAAACACCTGGCATCCTTTAATATATATGCATCTTTATGCATACCAATCATAACTACATACCGTGAAGTACTTCTGTCAACAATTGCTATAGTCGTTACGCAAGAAATTGCTATAAAATGGGTCATTGCCACCCATAAACCAACGGAATGATAAGAATCGCCCTTACACGCGCGCGTCACAGTTCCTTCATTTTCCTTCGTTCCGCATAAAAGAACCCATAACGCGTATTCACGGCGACGTTACACCGTGTAAAGTAACGTAGTGATGAGAAAGGAGAGAAAGAGGAGGAACGTGAAGGTTGAAACGTTAATGACCTTTTATAATACACAAGATCGCGATATAACATAATCCCATGTTGCACGGTAGTCTCATATGTGTTCCAGCGCGAGCATTAAAGACATCGGTCGACGTGGGCGGAAGTCCTGCAGTATAAGTAACGACCATATTTCGCAGCTATAACAAAACGTCACATACACGTTGGGGACAAGGGAGGAAGGTGGAAAGGCCAGCGGGAGGGCCGCTTTTATTATTGGCGCAATAAAACCCCGGTAACTGAGTAATAATTTAAAAGTTGAGCGCCGTTCAGCTCGAGCACCTTCGGCGCCGCGCCGCGCCGCGCCGCGCCGCTCCGAGATGAGAGCCTGCGATCGACGGCGCAACGTGACGATATTCGCGCCAATAAGTGCGACCGGCGAAATTTGCGAATATTTCAAGCTACACAATCTGTAGCAGTAATGGTGTTGGTTTTATTGTAGTCTGTCGTATATATCGTCGGCTTTACTATTTTAAAATCATATTGGACAAATATGGAAGAGTCGCTATAAGCTGGCTGAGGTATAAATATAAAAAGGCGAAGGGGAAAAAATTGAATAATTTAACGATACTAACGATTGTATAAATGATTGTCACATTTGATAATGTCCAATCTGCACTAATTAAATTAGACAAATTAACTTTTGAAATTTATCGTAGCTTCTACATAATTAATTTAACAAAATTAATTTTTCTTGTAAACTGATGTATAATAATATATTTAGCAAGTATAATTTTCGACATTGTAATGTGTCTCTATATTAATAATAAGGAAAGTTCATTGTGTGAAATGTACAAGAGAAATTTATATACGAATTACTTTTTATATCAGAAACAAGCACTACACATTTAAAACAAATATACGTATAAAATATATAGTAGAATAAAATTTTCAATTCAGTCGGCAGCTGCGTAAATTTGTAGGAAAAATTATTTAATAATTCGTTCATGAAATGTATAAAATTTCACATATGACATACCGTTTAATATAATTCGTTACAGCGAGAGTAAATTTTGCAAACTATTTATTTCATATCCGTCAAAAATTATACGCGACGTAATTAATTTGTACGGCGACGTGAATTGCAGAATGAGGCTTGTCGAAAGCTCATCGCGCTCTTTGCTCGTCGACGGGGAATTTACGAGGCAGCTTTTGTGCGATTCCGACGAAAATCGATCAGAAAAACTTGAATAAGTGCGAAGGACGCATTGTCGGACGGACGAAGAATACGGGAATTGTCGTTAGCCTCCCTTCGGTGACACGTCTGAGTTGTGGAGCGAAGAGATGGGGACTAGAGATATACGGTCGAACGTTGAGAGTGTAACAAGGTTTTCCGTTATCGAGTCTAAGATATCTCTAAAAAAACGAGCGCCGATCACAATGCATCTCCGCACGTTACTATCGGGAATCGGGAAGAGGGGGAGGAAATGGTTGGGGAATGCGAGGAAAATGCGGTTCCGCTCGCGCTTCGCGTGTAAAAATAGATCTTCCTAGCGAAACCGCCGCGTTGCTGGAATTCGATATCGCTTGTATACATTGCACTTCGCATCCCGTTGTGAACGTAAAACGAATTAAATATTTTCTCGCAGCGAACGGCCCAGAGAATTCCAATGTAACGACGGACGGCGCCGCGCACATCCGCGGATTTTGTTCGCGAATTAAAATTAATAGAACGCCTATATTGGGACGGAATGATTGCACGTTCGCATGTGCATTTATTCTGGTTGCTATATGTACGCGCGTTACATAGCTCGAGATTATCGTTACGATCGATCGAACCGATACCTGAGCGAATACATGAGAGGATTTCAAATGACTGTTGGAAAAGTAGGTTTTTCCCGGCTCCATGCAGGACTTTCAAGCTCGCTGCGGCGAGATGTGGGCTCACGTGGGCTTAACGTTTTTATCGTACCTTTTTCCGATAATTAATGTTCGTCCCTTCGCGTCTGCAAAGCGAACGAAAGGGACAAACGCGAAAGAGAGAGGCAGATCAGATTAATGATTGTTTTACTCGCTCGTCATTATGTGAAAGGCGACGCCGGTTATCGCCGAGCGAGATAGCGGAAGGAAGAACAGGACAGAGAAAGTGGAAAGGACGCGGAACGTGTCAGGCGAGAAATCAAAGAGTGTCGTGCGCCATTCTAACCCTAGGGGAGGAAAAAAAGGGAAAAAATCAGAATGGAATCGGTGGATGGGGGGGACGCTTTCATTTTACACGAATTATTTTCTGGACTTTTACAATGAGAAAAATATGAGCTGCATTAAAACGGTCCTCGAATGAATCTTCGTGATTGAATTCCGATGCATAGTACCTTTTAGTATGTATAATGTTACAATACCTATATAAAATTCTACTCTCTCTCTCTCTCTCTCTGTCTCTCTCTCTCTCTCTCTCTTTCTACTATATATATGTTTATATATAAAATATAAGTTATTTGCAATCAATAATTGTTCTATAATTAATAGTTGAAATAACGCTAATTCACATATAATTTTATATATGATAAAGTTTAAACAATAAATTCTTTCCTATCTCTATCATTCTGAGAATATTTCTATTGCTCCAAGATTCAGACAGTAACAAGATGTACATAAGTATCTCAAGAATTACAGTCACACAAATACACACACACCGCGCGATTAATGGTTTCGATATAATTATTTGAATGTTTCATGAGCGACATTTTTTATAAATTTATGCAACTTACAAGCGTCAATAACTTTACAAAAAAATCTCACATTTTTCTCACGAAACATGTGCCAATTGTTATTTATAGAATATATTATGTGCAGTGCAGAATATGTTAGCAAAAAAAAAAAAAAATGACGTTTCAAAGATGCACGGTTTGATGTAGAATAGATTGTAAGTATATACTAATAAAGTCATTTTAAGGAGAAAACATGTAAAATATTAAATTACTTTTAATGGTACAAATTCAGTTGTGTTAATTTTTGCCCTTGTTTTATTTTTTTATGATCCTGCCAGCTTAAATATTAAACTATCAACGTCATTGTTTTCTTGAAAATAACATAATATAGAATTGTCTTTGACAGTACAAAATAGTATAAATTTAATTGTATTGATTTCTGATATTATTATTTTATTTTTTTATTTTAAATTGATCCTGCCAGCTTAATATTAAGCCAGCAGCGCCACGATTTGTTCGAAATGGCACACGGTACAAAATTATCATTAATGTTATAATTTGGTACAAAATGAGTATTAAAAATTTCAATAGGTCCGATTTGATTCTGATGATTTGATCCTGTTAGCTTTATAGAGCTAATTGATAGATAACTATATAGTAGAGATTCGCCAGAAATATTCTCAATTATTGAGAAAGTCATTGGAAAAGCCTAGTTCTCTGCAGTCCGAAAACAAAGAGAATGAGAAAGTATGGGAGAATAGAAGAGATAACAGAACCGAAAGAGAGAAAGATTATGTGACAGGTCAGTTTGAATCTCGAACGGGCTTATTTGGTTGGAATCTGACACCGAATTTAATCAGAAGGTCACGATCGAGTCAATATTTGTTCCAATTTGCTATCGTCCTTTCCGTGTGATTAGATATCGAGCAGCTTTATAAGTCGTAAAGAAAGAATATTCTCTTCTTTTTATTCGAAATACAATATTTTCCAAATACAAGTGTCGCCAAAACGAGCGACAAAGTGATTTTATTGAAAATTCTTAAAAATACTATAAACCGATACTTGCGAGAACAATTTATTTATAAGCAAATAACTAATTTAAAATAAGATTTTTTGTTACTGATACTAATTACTATATTTTTCTGTAAAACATAGTTTCTTATTTGCATAGTTATTTTATGTAAATCAAATATGTAAATATAATAGTAAGCTTATTAATTATTAAACAGTAGAAAAAGATCTATAAGCAGATCAAACATTAAACTCAAAGTAAAAAATTGAAAAATAATCATTTTAAATGTTTTATCATGGTTTAAACAAAGAAATTTACAGGTCGAAAAAAATCAGTAAATAAATATCTTTCAAAATAGTTTGTAATATACTTCATTGTTTTAAATCGCTCAAATTGATTATATGGAGTATAAACTTCCATTGTACAAATGAAAAGTCAAAATTCCTTTGCGATGAACATTTTACTAAAATTTATAAGTTCTCGATAAATATATTGAAACTTGCTCTCTCTCTCTCTCTCTCTCTCTCTCTCTTGTGTTAATTAATTCAACGTGCACATTTTACTACAAATGTCGGTGTTTGAAAGTTGCTGCAACAAACAAAATGGACCGCATCGGAAAATTATGTACTCGAGGGCGCGATACAATGGCGAACGAAAGTGACCACCACGTCACAACCTAGGAAAGCCTTAATCCAACATAAACCGATATAAACTTCAAAACTTATATACCGCTGTAACGGCGTGGCACGTTTGCGCGGCCTCTCGAAATGGAAGTGGCGCGGTCGCTGCGAGTGCTAAAAGGGGTTGAACGGACGTGAGAAGTTGGTGGATGCGGTCGTTGGAGGGCGGCAAAGACCAGGTTTAGGTTGGGTTTGGCAAAACGTGCCCGCTCGTCCCAAGTCGCTGCGATCGTATCTTTTCTTCTTGCCTAGCCACATTTACGCTCTCCTAGCCCTTCAACTCTCGCTTCGGCCCCCCGTCTTCTTTCCGCCGCGTTTTTCTTTCTTGTCATCCTTCTTACCCGACCGACAGCACATCGTCGTGACAACCGGAAGTTGAAGAAGCTGCTCCCGATCGATACCTGGCGCTGTTTAGCTCGCCTCTCGCACCACGAGGGAAAAAAAGGAAGGACGTTCTTCGCGGTGAGGAACAGGCGACGACGGCGACGACGGCGACGACGGCAACCACGGCACGACGCGGCGCGGCGTTCCAAATTGAGAGCGATAACGATAACACGGCAGGACGGCTTAAAATCGAGGACGACCGAGCGCGAAGGAACCAACTCGAATCTTTGCGGCTTGCGCTTATCCGAGGAGACGTGCATCGAAAGAGACCGACGAAGAAACGCATTTCTATCGGCTATGTGACGTGGCGTATTTCTTCTCTGCGAGATTATTTTCTCGAATGCGATTTCAGAAAGGTCAATTCTCGAAGATATCCGAGATGTAGGAGATATCAAAATGCGGACACATGCAAAATCAATTTTTACATATCTTGAATAACGGAAAGATCCCCCGTCCTACCCGATATATTAAAAATAGAATGTATCGTAATATAAAACGACTTAATACATACTAATCTATGGTGATAAACTGCATTACTAAAACATCTAATTTTAGAAAA
>NW_017305661.1:535086-537704 GCF_001594115.1 Trachymyrmex septentrionalis
CTAAAACGACTTAATATTAATCTATGGTGATAAACTGCATTACTAAAACATCTAATTTTAGAAAAATTATTAATTTACAAAATGTTAAAAAGCACATCGTATATAAGAATAATTTGATTATTCTCCGTAATTATATTTAATATTTCTTTTTTAGACTACATAAAAATTATTATGTGTTATAATTCAACGAAAGGAGTAAATAATTAATACACTACATTTAATTTCTGTTTTCAGAAGAATGATAAAATTGTCATCAGTTTCTTTGTCAACGCGTTTAATTTTCTATAAATATAATATTCTGTTTTTACCTTAACCAAGATCAACCACTTTTAAGAATTATCATTTAATTATTTATTTAAATATCTCATTGAATTATGCATTCGATAATTATTTCATGAATTATGGACAGAAACGTCGGAAAGTGTAGGCATTAAAAACCTAGTTAAAAGACTTCCTGTCTGCGGTTAAAGCGAGACGCTCGAGAAGTCAAACGGGAGAAAATACTTATACGAAGTACTAGACTCCGTGGCACCCTCGGCAATTTGCATATGTTTCAATTAGACATCCCTTAACACACTGTTCTGAATCGGTACGATCCTAATCCCATGCGCGCAGCACTTTGCATAACTTCGCCAGTATGCCAATTTGCATGTGCGATACAAGCGTCGCGAAAAAATAACGAATATTGGAAAATCAGCAGAAACCACGTATGTAGCTGTAAAGGATGTAAATTTGAGTGAATTTTGCAAACGGATATGGATCGCTGTTCATTCGTCTCATGTATATTTCCTCACAGACGACAAGCATTTACCGTTACACTTGTATTATGTACGGTACAGTGTGTCATAGTAGATAAAAGAAAAGAAGAACTAAAAAAGGCAGGAAACTGCGCGCGGGATAAGAAAGCAGCAAGAGAGAAATGTAGGAAAATGTTTTGCGTGTAGCGACAAGTCGACAATGCGCTTGCTTTAAAACTCGATGCACTTTACCGTGGCTTACGTTTACACGTTTGCATTTGCATGCATGCAATGGACCGCGGAGGTACGTACCTAGATAAACGTACGAAAGAACTCGTGTAGGTTGTGTACTTCGTCATAGGGTGTGCCAATGCAGCGAATATGCACACGCCCTCACATGCATGGGTGAGCGTATGTGCATTCGCTGTATATAATCCATGATCGGTAAAGTTGCCGAGTCGCGAATCCGGAATCGTTGGCAACGGCATATTAAAGTTTACGCTATAAACCGCTTTTCGGTTCTCTTGAAACTTTCGTCGGAAGAACCGCTTTCGAGCTATAACAAAACAATTTGCAAAACACCGACGGCCAGTATATAAATCGTACCGCATAAATCCTACGAAAATTTAAAGTTGAGTAAAATTGTCGCATACGCGAACTGAATAATTAAGATAAGTAAAATTATACGATAAATAAAAACAAACGTAAACGTCGAAATTCGAAGCAAAGTAAATATTTGTATTGTGCTAAATAATATTACTGTATGCAAATATTGATACATATATCGATCCAATAATAATCAGAATGAAAAGTAATTTTCCTATTCATGAATATTAAGTTAATTGGAGTTTGAATATTTGATTATTTGTACACATTACACAATCCAGAGAAGAACCTATTACTGGCACATAATAACGTACGCGGGATATTACTAAAACTTCTATCTGCAATACAATTCGCAGGTAGGAACGCGTCGTAAAGGGACGGCATACAATCAAGTTACACATGAAATTCATTACAAATATGAATATATAATCCACGTAGAGTAGATGAAGCGTACAGTTCTACGTCGGAAAGTTCCAATGCCATCGGCGAGAGTGTTTCTCACAAGTTGCGCTTTATAAACAGAAGTGGCACGACGAATGTATCATGCTGAGATGAGGTTAAATGTTCCTATCCAACTTCCCTTCGAGTTAAACCGCGAACAAATATAAGTTCGAAGATAAGTACACGGTTGGCCATCTATCTCTCGAACGTCGACTTGGAATAAAAATAATTTACAAAATTATATTTCGTTCATTGCTTCTTGCTACAAGAGAGAAAAAAATATTCGCGCGAATTCGTATACTAGAACGACAAAATAAACGCGCGCTCTCCTGATAACAATCGTCCACTTTTTCCTCCTGCTGGCAGCGCTGAGTTCAAATACATTTACATATGCGCATTTGTACGAGAGAGTACTCGAAACCCATAATTCACCTGGTGAACCGTTCAACCGCCATATTATCTACGCGCCAATTAAGTGCGAGCATTGTAATACAGGATCATAATTCATTCATTTGGTCTTTTGATATCCGCGATACCTGGATCCCGCGGTACACAGTTGTAACACACAAATTATGCAAATCGCCGACTATATAGCATTTATTTCGTTGGTATATGGTATACGTTTCACTCAATTTTTACCTGCGATAAATGTATAAAATATCACGGAGCAAATTTACCACGTATATACTTTACGTATAATTTTGTAATTAAAATAAATCAGATTATAGATCTAACGTCTTTCTACCTTCTGCTATCATATGTAACTGCGCACGTATTAAACGTACTTTCATGCATTTGTCAAAACGTGTCAAAGACGTTTCAAATGAAAACATA
>NW_017305661.1:537804-557084 GCF_001594115.1 Trachymyrmex septentrionalis
ATAACTGCGCACGTATTAAACGTATTATACATTCATGCATTTGTCAAAACGTGTCAAAGACGTTTCAAATGAAAACATAAAGTAAATTACTTTTATGCAAACATTATATTCATTATGTATTACACAGAGTATTATTATTTTCATCTCATCATTATATTCTTCATGTTCTTTATCACTATATTCATATTTTTTATCGCTATATTCCAAAATAACGTACTTCCATTAATATAATCGAATTACTAGACAATGATTGTGTCTGAACGCTGCCTTTTGTTAGATGGGATGTACTTTGAAACAGTAATTCTAACCGGTTCATGAGTATCTCGATTCTGTTTCGAACTGCGATTGCATGCAACTCTAGTTGCGTGCAATCTGTACTTCCAACATTCGAGACAGAGACACGGAGAATATAGCTACAAGGACACACAATTAAAACAGTTTGGTAATGGAGCGCGAGCAAAGTGATTCTTCTCGTTCTATGTGCACACAAACCGTAGATATGTGCAGTCTGCGCTTCTACAGACCGCTATAAAGCGTTTTATGAGCATATGATATGCTTTACATTTGATATGCTTCGTAAATATATGTTAAAGAAACGCAGTGGTATGCATTAATATCATTATTTACATCCAACAGTAATTTTACGATAAACAAAATTGAAGTTTGTGATTCTAAAGTTTGTGAATCTTATAAATTGGAATTACAATATATTCTTATAAATTACTCTTGTTTAAAACTTATATACTTACATTTTTATACTTGTGTTTTTCTCAGTTTACGTAATCTAGTAATAGCTTATATATATAAAGAAAATAATAAAAGTAATTAAATCTATATATATTATATTTATATACACGTAAGACGTTTTCTAATACATAGTATATAAATATACGTAAGACGTTTTCTATTTTATTCTATGCAAATATTGACAACAGTATTCCTCAATTTCTTATTGCAAAATGGAATTGGATGAAAATATAAACATCAATGAAATTGCACAATTACTAAATGCAACCGTCTGAAAGGAAAGTTACTGTCCCCGATTCTAATCCACGCAACGAGATTTTCACCAGTACATCGTTGCACTTCCAATGGTTGCGGTCGCTTTCCTACGTGACCACCTGTTTGGCAAACGTGGCACTATAATTTCTATAATGGTCGTCGCGCCGTAGGACATGTCGAAATCTCACGCGGTAAGCGCATTACCGTAAGGCGCTTATCCAATTGCTGACCAATACAATTAGATACATCACGATTAGTCGCCAACACCGATTAACGACTTATGACCCGCGAAGACTGCAAAATCGAAGAAAGCGTACCAAACACTATTTTAAAAGATGTAGAAAGGAAAAAAAACTAGAAAAATATTTCTAGCAAGACGCGACGACTGACTATCCGAATATAGACCCGTTTCGGTGCTAGAAAGCAGTAGATGAAAAAAGAAAAATAAAAGAGGTCTTCATTGAGATCTGAAAGAGCACTGTTTTAAGAGCAAACGAATAAGAATAGTTAACAATAAGACACGGACGTCGTGCGACTACGATCAATGCTAGCAAGAGGGAAAGAAAGAGAGTGTAGCACAAATTTGAACGCTCCACGTTAAAACGAACATTTTCTCGAGTATTATTTACTCTCGTTTTTGAAAGATACAGAATTGGATTAAGTAAATTCGAAACGGATAAACGAGTAAGAAAAAAAGAAAATATTGTATCATTAAGTAGAGAGAGAGAGAGAGAGATTGCAATAAATCTAGTCGTGTAAATGAATCTTCCAAGAAACAGAACAAATTTTTCGTTACTATCGCAATAATGTTTTAGGCAAACTAAAACCTCCGTCCCATAAATTTATTCGCAAAATATTATTTTATTCGACAATGTTATTTTATTCAATTCGTAAAATTTCACACTTAGTTTTCTTTACATTTTCGACAATAGGTTCAGAGCTCTTATTTGAAAACCGTGTCGCGTTTAACTTCACAAATTGGCCCGAATATTTCCATGTAAATTGCCGCGCGTATGAGTATAATGCCGAATAGAATAAAGCAAATTTTTAAATACTTTTAATGTCATTTTTAGGTGGATTTCCTTTCAGATTTCCGTTTTTAACAATAGATTCAAAGCTCCTATTTAAAAATCGTGTCGCATTTAACTCCACAAATCGATCTCGATGTTTCCATGTAAATTGCCGTGTATGAACATAATAGGTACTCCCCGAATAGGATAAAGCGGTCACAAAGATCGCATGAGTAAACGAATATCACTGATATTCACCTATATGCGTTGACCGAGAAATGACCCTCGAACAATCGGAGAAACTTCAGCATTTTTGTCTCATGCATTATGGAGCAGCCAGTTATTAGACGACAGACAATAGTAAAGACAGCCAAGGTTCGTTTTCTGATAATCTTACCTCGCTGACCTCGCCGCGTTCTCATCATCACGAATCGACCGATATTTTGACGAAATATGTTATTTGAACCTTGAAACGTGAAAGCACTATCATCTCTATCCGTCAAGCTGTCCCTCGTCTGCGTATCGATTTCCAATTCAGCCAGATATTTTCAATATCGTTGTCATGTCCGTGCTATTTGCCATTCCTCCACCTTGTCTATATTCGGCGCAACTTTGAAAGCTTCGAACAGCTCGACAAGATTCATTTTTCCGTTAAAGTTGCCGCGATTTCTCATTAACTCTTTTGCCAATACTTCGGTGTTTGATTTTAATTATTACTTGTTTGACGGTACTTAATAATTTAGTAAATCTTCATAATTTTTCCTCCCCTGTTAGGAAGAAATGTATACGTATATATATGTAGGATTTATTTTAGCATTACTAAAAAAAAACTACATTAATTTCTCGATTATATTGTAACGTTTTATAAAGAGAATCAGTGACTTTTACAACAACAACAAAATTATAATTATTACACTATTACTTTTCAATCAACAACGTGTTTATTTTATGTGTTCGCTACGCCATTTCAGAATTTTAAAACATCGGTATATATTTTAAAACAAAAACATTTTTCTATACATTTTATGTCGCAATAAAAAATTCTGCAGCAAAAACTAAATTTTACCATTTTTATCAAATCATTTCTATCAGAATTATATCATAAAAAAGAACGAGAATCATCCATCACGAGCTATACCGAGGTCAGCGTGGAAAGCACGCAATCAGCAACATCGCGGAATCGAAACTAACCTACCGACAACGAGACAAAATTAACGTCCCGTCGAAGGTGGATTGAGTTTAGCCCTGAAGAAGGATAGGGTCGAAAGAAGCAGAAAGAGGAAGACGTGTAGAAGAAGAGGGAAAGAGGAATCACGAGAGAACTCATGGCGCTCTTAGTTTTCGAGTACTTTACGGCTCTTGCTGGTTAAGTACGTACCGGCAGCCGACGTTTGCCACCGGCACACATAAAGTATATATCGTAAAGAGGGCACAGGGAACGCGGTGGAAGGGCGGATGTCCTCGGCCGACTCGCCAGTTCAATCAACTGTACACCCGGCAACAAACCACCGCCGTTAATTGGATCCGAGCTCGCAGACCCGGCTTTACGAGGGCCAATCGTGCCGAATTAGCCGACCTGCATTTCCCGATCGTCTGCAAGCAGCGGCGCACACCGCTGCGGATGCACCACTCGAAAGTTAAAGCGCCGACCGCGAGCAACTTCCGACTTGAGACAAGGAGAGTTCGAGGGTAGCCTAACGGAGGATTAAGTTGGTCCGTTTCACGGAATGCAGAGGCTGGTCAATGATAGAAACGGCTTGAAATTGAAATCAGATGTAATATCAAAGGTATAAATTAAACATCAACCGTGTCTATACCTATGTGTGTGTATATGTGTTTATATATAACCGAAAATTATTACTTGAAATAATTGCATAAAATCAATATAAATCTTTTCGGTTTATACGGAGTAAATAAATATTCCTGAATGTTTAAATATCTATCTATGGAATATCTTCTGAATCATTGCAACAATTATAATTTCATAATCCTGGTTATATAATCATTAAGAAAAAAAGATAAATGACTATTATATATGAATATTATAATAAACACAAAAATAATTATTTTCTATTTTCTTTAACACAGTTTATGATTTTTGTTCAACATCAAACAAATATGTGTGATTTTTATATATTTTATAGAAAAAAAGTAAAATATTTTCATAATGCAAAATTTTTTTAATTAAAAAATTTGCTGCTTTTTATACCTATACATTTCCTCCATTTTTTTTTTATCATTACTTTAAAACTATTCTTGTATACTTTTATTTAATTTATTAATATAAATTTATATTTATTTTTCACTTCCTATCAGCTTCTTTTGACTGTTTCAAAAATTCATGAAATTATATTACCTATACTAAACAAAAATAAAATTTCTAATAAAATTACATAATTAAAGAGATATAATGACACACGTGATATTTTATGTACGGAACTACAGGCAAAGATAGTTCCCTTTGAAGTAAGAACAAACTTATCTCTATGCGCAGACATTTTACATAACTGAAGTAATGATTAATCTTTAAAATATAATAACTTAGGATACGATCATATGGAAGGTACTTGCATTACAAGTTGTGCGGATAGTCAGATAGGCAAATATTCCGTAAAAACCACGGAAATCGAACGGGAGTCCAAATTTCCGGTACAGTCTAAGCTAGTCGAAGGGGACGAAGTCTCATTTTATTTCTTCCGTAACGTATACGTATACATACACAACCCATTTCTATCCTGCCATCATCGTCCTCCGTAAAAATGCTTCCATCGCGCGAAGTATCCTTTTTGCAACGACCCTCCATTTCCGAAAACCTATAGAGCGACCTCTTCACCTTGACGAACCAAGAAAAACGAGATACTACTCGAACGTCGTCGCTACCCTTTATTTGCCACTTAGCTTAAACCCTTTTACCCACCCAACAAACGTTCACGCTGAAACACTAAACCTTCGGCGAACACACGCGACGTTATATGCGTGTACATACATCACGCATACTAACTATGCAATTGCAAGCAACGTGTTTGCATAAATACATACTAAACTGAAAGATTGCTTTCAAATCTGATTTTAGATATTTTAATGTATTAATAAACAATTTAAGTAAAAAAATATGCATGCTTACACGTTCACGCAAAAGTCTATTACTATAGTAAATAATAATAGAAAACTGTACACACGGCCATATATTTATGTACATTCTATGCATCCTTAAGCACAGACGTAATTTTACGGTTTCCGTATTGTATTCATCAAGAGTGGCGTGCACGCTAAGCTCGGCAATCCTGATTCAATTTACAATAGTAAGTACAGTGAATTCTGTAATAGAAGTACGATGAACACAATGCACAATGTGTTTCTGCGATCTCCGCGGAATGACGGCACGGTCGTTAAAAGTGACTTACAATTACAATTTGGAATTCTCTGTGATGAAAACTCCATAAATTCTGCAAGGACAATCTTAATCGCGCGCATAATTATTTACATACATATACATATGTCATTTATGTAATTGAAAATTGTAGTTTTATAGTCATGTTTGCTAACCGACGTAACTTTTGGAAGAAAATATGAAAATAAAGAGATTCTTCTATTTACTGATATTATTGTTTTTTAGCTTCCACGTTTTTGTATTTTTCCAAAAATTCAATTTTTATAACGGAACTATAATATTACATGAAAATTTAATTCTCGCTTGTTTTTTTTATGACATATATAAATAATGTAAGAATATTAGTATTGATATCAGAACGATGAAAAATACAAATTAATAATTATAAATGATTAATGCCCATTTCCAACTAATGTAGATTTAACTTTTTAATCTCCGTTCAATTTATTCTTCGTCTTTTTTTAGAACTAGAAAAAGACGAGGAGTAAATTAAACCGAGATTAAAGTTAATCTACATTAATGGAAACGGGCATAAGAATATCACAATTATAATTATAAATTATTAAGAGCATCACATATAAATTCTAAACTTTCAATTTAACTATGTTTCTATGTTTGCATCATTTTTTGATAAACTCTGTTAACAGCTGTTTCTTCTCTCTCTCTCTCTCTCTCTCTCTCTCTCTCTCTCTCCCCCTCCCTCTCACACTTCCTCTCTCTCAATTAATACACAATCTAATTCCTCGTAAAGATTCATTGGCATATTAAATTAATCAGATCGGAAACTTTTATAAACAAACAACATAGCAACTGTTAATAAGATTTTAAAAGAAATTGAATGAAATAAAAATGCAAAGCGAGTAAGAAAAAAGAAAAATATGTTATTTAAAAGTGGTAGAAGGAAAAAATATTAAAAAGCATGAAAAGGGATTAAATCTCAATAATAAGCTGAAAGCGGATTTCTTTTTACTGTTGCAATTATTGATTTACTTTCTACCTAGCAATATTTTATGAATTTCGCAGATTATCGGAATCGGTAAATCAAAGCTATTCATATAAATAACATCAAAATAGGCTTAATATTTTCTATATTCAAAACTTCTCCTTTTAATTATGTCACTATCAAGATTCTTTAGGGTGGTGATCATGTAACTTTTTCCCTAGGGCGAAAACGTAAAAAGTGAAAATTCTTTGTATGTATATGTGTACATGTACGAACATACATAAAAGTTTTCACTTTTAACGTTTCCGCTTTAGCAAAAAAATTACATGATCGGGACGATTACCCTGTTCTATAATAAAGACAACAAAATTATGTAGAATATAATCTCTCGTTAAAATAATGAAAATATCTAGTTCTTAAAAAACTTATGGTCGTAAAGAACCGAGTATTGTATGCATGAAGGTGCAGGTTTTTCATGCGGAATTACTAATGATCATTCGTACAGGTTGCACGATGTCACAGATCCACAAACCCGAGCTTCTTCGTAAAAGGTAAGGATGTTCCAAGAGCAGTCAGGGAGAGATTGTGAAGGTGGATCTCGGAGCAGAAGGGTGACAAATCAATGGCGGATGGTAGGGTAGGTAGCGGCATATGAGCGCTGGTCTCCTATCTTATCAACGCATTATTCAACGGTGGAGGCTGCTCGGGACTCTAACTGCCTGCATTTGCATAAATCCATAGATCTCCCGGACCTGCTCGGCTGCCCGGCCGTGTCTATCCATCTCTGGATGCATGCATACAGCAAATTACAGTGCCCGCAAGCGGAATTGTGGGTGGCGAATCAGTGTGTGTATGTGTATGTCTCTCTCTCTCTCTCTCTCTCTCTCTCTCTCTCTCTCTCTCTCTCTCTGTCTTTCTCTTTCTATTTCTCTCTCTCTCTCTCTCCCTCTCTCTCTCTCTCTCTGTTTTCCTCTCTCTCTCGGTTACACCTCTTACCGATCTCCTCTCATCCCTTTCACGGAAGGGTGTACTACGGCGGCTGGGGTGACATCCACTCTAGTTACGGCTTTGTATTGGATCGTTAACGACACCCCTAGCTTTCTCTTATTGCCTTGCCTTGTCTTGCCTTGCTGAAGAACGTTAGCATAACGAAGAACATTTCATAGCTCTCAAAAAGTCGACAATATGGTAACGTCACACGGAAACTTTACAACAGAACAGATTACAGTGCACGATTTAGTGCTTTTATAATTGTTCTAAATTGATATAATTCGAAAAATATGAAATATTACTACTAATAAGGAATACTATAACTTATAAATTATAGTCTTATAACTTTTATGTTACAAAATATTTTTTAGCAATGCGTGTCCATATAAATCATAATTAGATCAACAGCAAACACATTCACATAATATAATTAAAATATTATTTAGATCATTTTAAAAATGTATAAATAATTTCTAAAAACAATTTTCACAAAACAATATGACAAATCTATGTTAACTAGAAAACAATGATAAGATTTATTGTGATAAATAAAAATTTCATCATGTATAAAGTTCAGCATATGTAATTTTAAATTCAGATCTTGCTTTGGTGACGTATTCGAAGCACAATCGTCGTCAAATCACTAATCAGTAAGAGAAACAAAAGGATTGCTCCATTGTATTAAGGTACCACAGGGAAACCCGTTTCATCGTGTCAGGATTGCAGTTGAGCCTCTTGCCATAGTGGTTCGTTAGCAAAAGGAGACGAAACTATGAGTTCTGGTGCAAATACCGTCGATTACGTGCCAAGCAATAGTCTCGATCCTTAGTGGATTTTCGTGCACGGCGAGTTATTGATTGTTACGTGTGCTCCATGAAATCAGAATCTACTGACTTATCATGTGTTATGTTCAGCTAACTCATTAAATAATTTCTCATACAATTACATAATTAATTTGTGCCGAGCTTTCCAGGAAACGCGACCCTTTGAAACGCGCCTCTTCGGATATAAATTAATACGTAACTCCACATGCATACACATCTATCAATGTTTCGGTCGCCGTTAATTAGTAAATTTATACTCGATGCAAATTTTAATTATATCATGCTTGCATAAATTTTCGTAATTTTATTATTATGTATACTAGAACGCTTCTTTTTCGTCTTCTAACGTGTTTAATAATATTTTTAAAGAATTAGAAAAATGTTTATTAAAGACTAAAGGTTAATATATATTAAAAGCAGTAAAATTTTGAATTATTAAAAAAATCAGCAAAACTTAATTCGGCGTTAAAAGTTGCGCAACAAAAGTTGCACTTCCCTATATATAGAATCCGTTTCAACCGATTAAAAGTTCTCATTTTGTTATTCGACCATTGGATGATCATGCAGGTTTCGAGAACGGCTGAAACCGATTCCCGAGATTCTCGCGAGTAGGGTGCAACGGACGCGTAATAAATTCCAGGTTTACCTATTCTGCTTGCGACAGGAATTATTCGGCGAGCTCGTAGGTGTACGATCGATTAAACCAGGAGAGATGAAATACGGGGGACGCACCAATTCGTTGTGCCGGTTCAGTAGTTCTACGGTAATCTACGATTATCTCTCAATCCTCTCCTGATTGTTTCAACGGACCTTCTCCGTTCCGGCTTTACGCTTCGTCCGTTATGATTATACGATCAATTCAATCTTATAAGTTAAACGTGATATTTACTATGTATAACATTCTGTTTATGTTTATTGCAATAAAAGAATAAAAAATAATATATACTAAATAAAAGAAGAATCTAAACATTTCATCTTCAAATAGTTAGTAAATAAATAAGATGATTGCTATCTAGAGTTATGCTATCTCTACCGAAAAAAAAATTTACTAAATTTTAATAAATTAATTTCTTTGAATAATCATAGCGAAATATTTACTAAATTAATAAATATTTATTAAATACAAAAATTATTAATTTGATTTAAGTATCATTTTTTTTTCATTTTATCTAAATATTTATTTACCGTAAATAAAAATTCAAAGATATTATTTATTAAAATTTAATACATTTTTTCTCAATGTAATAAAAATAATTGCTCTAATTAAATAGAATTATTTAAAAAAATCTTATAACATGTATCATCTTCTATTTTTGAAAAAAATATATCGAATTATCTTTTTCCTTTCGCGCAGTTGCATCGTTCCTCAAAACGGCCAGATGCAACACGGAAGATGATGAAATGGGCCGAGCAAGTAGTTCGTACTCTAATTTAACGCAGCACGCTTGAACTCGCTAGCAACTCGCGGGAAAAGCCGCATCGCGTTTTACCGAGCCCACGTATGCTACATCGCGCTCGAAGGAGTATTTCCACGGAGGGAAAACGTGGAAAGGGCCGACGGCGGAAGTTACGCTCTGCTGCTTAACCTTAAAAACTTCGTTCAGCTTCCTCCCCCCTATCTTTCTCTTTCCTCTCTCTCTCTCTCTCTCATCGATATCATCAACATGCTATCTTACGAGCATTTCAACAAGCAGCGAAATGACTGCGGAGTGGCCAACTTAAGTCGAGTCCTTCTCTCGAATGTCCCTGACGGCGGCGGGACGAGTAGTTAATTAACACCTCCACTCCCTTCGGTGGCAGCCGCAGCAGACTGCCGGCGTTTTCCTCTCCTGGAGTGTACTGCCAGCCCTTCTCACTCTCTCGGAAAAGCTTCCTCCTTCCGAGGAAAAGCTCTACTCGACTCCTTCTCCGCTCTCTTCGTCTATGCGCCCTTTTCTGGCAGCACTTATCGAGTCTCTCTTCCCTCAGCGGTATTTTCTTCGTCGCCTTCGCAAGATCGGTTGGTAATTAAGATGCTTCCACAGAGTAAAAAAAGTCACCGGCAAGCACGAGACAGGATCTCATGTATTTTTAATTTAGGTAGTGCCGTCTCCTCGCACCGCTGTTCATGGCATAAAAACCAAGTAAGAGACCACTTATATCGCAGACAGATGACTCAGTACGAGAACGTACTCTCTCTCTCTCTCTCTCTCTCTCTCTGTTAATTTGACTTTTACGTATTCGGTGCCCTTACAATTCCCCGCATTTATATAGTTTCTTATAATTTTACGACTTATTCGATAATAGATCCCTTCTTCTTAAATATACTTAAAGGATAATCTATTTTTTATGTAGAATGGCTTAATTAAACGATTTCTATTACCGAAATATATGCTTCGATATTATTCTTTCCAAGATAAAAAACGAAAATGCCGCGTCCTTAAAAATGCTAATGTAACCGCCAGCCAGCGGCAAGAAACTTACGCTTCTACATGTAATATCGACAAATAATCCGACGCGAACCCGGATCCCTTCGTGGCGAATTTTAGATGTTCATGGCATAAATATTTCCAAGAGTATCCGTGCGCGGTTGGGCGCAAACAGACGTGACAAGAACGATAATATTCGACGCCACGGCGTTGCCGCAGCTCGTTATCCGTGCGATGTTAATGGTTTTATAATATCGAGACGCCAGAGGCGCGCCAATGGCGAAGACCGGCATCGGATGTATTTAGCAAGAGACGGCGCAAAATCGCAAGAAGAGATCGGTAAGCTGCTAGAAGGGGATGGACGGGGAACACGGACTGTTCCTTTAATCCGGTAGCGACGCTAGACATCGTGGCGCTGAATAGCTCCTCGCCGCTATATCCAAACCGGTTATCGGTTTTCGATCTGTGCGACGAAGCATGAGAAACGTTGAGTGATAATGCGGCGGCTAATATCGTAAACGATAATTTAACGGCGTTCCGCATGACGCCGACGCGGTCGGACCGATTCTTTCAACGTTAAAACATGACGCAAAGTGCGTCGTTGGTATTGGCTGGTGTTACATATTTTCACAAGAAAAAAAGAAAAAAAAATAGAAAAATGGACTGAAACTATTCGAAAAAATAAAATTTTTATATGATGAGAATTAAGCACAAACAAGAAAATACGTTTAACAATGTCTGTAACACATATGGTAATAGGTACTGTCTTTTATGTCTTTACGATCTTACGGGCATTAATATCTTCGATTAACTATTTTTGTTCAATGAAAAAGAAATTTTATGTAACAAATAAGAGTTTATAACGGTCTATGACGATCGAAGCTGGATCTTGGATGCTTAAATAATTCCCATGTGAATTTATGTATCACATATGTAGTCATTTGAATTGCGCACTGAATTGATTTTTCAGACTCATAAACGCAATTAAACTACTATGATACTATCACAAATTAAATTGACACATTAAAAAAAAAATGTTAATTTCAAAGAAATATTTCTTCGAAATTAAAATTTTTTTTCAGTTCAAGCAATTTAATAATATAATTAAATATAATTAAATTTTATTTAATTGTATAATATTAATTATTACTTTCATTTTATTAAATATTACTTAATTAAATAAAATGTGCACAAGAAACTCCTAATCAATGTTTACAATGTTTAAAAAAAATATACATATACATGCAAATGAAATATAATGAGCAAATAGAAAAGGACGGATAATTATCTTTAATTTAATATAGTAACAATGCAGAAAAATATGTTTTTCGTTTTATTTATTTTCTAATATAACTTCATATCTCAGTTCCTTTGATGTATTCTCGATATTCCAATGCAATGGTACTTCTCTTAATCGCTGACGGACCTACAAAGCGTAAAGCCATTTATGCCAAATCGCTAATTGATGCAAACGGAAATCGTACGTAGGGTTTATATACACGAGTAACAAGCGACATCGCCATAAATAAACCATTGCGGTGCGCTTGCGCGTTATAATTATGTGTTAACTACTCGGTAAACAGCACTTCGTCCTAATGACGTCATATAGGTCCTGCTAACGACGGGACAGTAATATGCGCGTTGTGCACAATACCAAAACCAGAATGTTACAGATCACTTGCATTACCCTGTATCATGCTCAATCTAATCTTGGATTATCGTCCATAGTTCAAACTTAATTGCTTTCAAACAAGCGGATCAGATTTATAATGGGTCTATATTTGTTGTATTACACAAATATATATGTATATCACTTAATATTCTTCCAATATGTCATCCTATTACTTTAAATTTTACATCTCTCTCTCTCTGTCTAATATCAAATAACAAATTTCAATTAATTTTCAATATAACAAAAAAGAATCGTTAAACCAAGAATTTATTTTTAACTATATTTTAAACTATATTTTAAATATATTAATAATGTTTATTACTCTTAATTAAACAAGACGGTAAAACTTCAAATCATTAATTTAACTAAGACACCTGTGGTGATCACGAAAATGCATATTAAATGGCTCGAATCAACCATTGAATGTAGAGACATTTAAATATACGACAACAAAAATATTAGTATTTACTGAATAAAAGTTTCACGTAAAAATAGCTTCACACTTTTTGTTATCTGCCATGACAACGGAATGTAAACTGCAAGTTTCAAGTTTTATGAATCAGTCGATCCATTAGTCAATCGCGTATTCGGAGTACTTTTAAATATAACGTTTCCCTTCACTTTCAAAATTGACATATCTCGACGTAAAGAATTTTCGCGTGACGTGCCGCGAAATGCAATTTCCGCGTATACATGGCACGCCGATTTCCTACACTGCAACGCGCTTAAGTAATTACTACGCGCGCAACGTGCAACCCTCAAATCGGATTCGACGCAGCCGCTTTCGCGTCGCGTTTACGTCCCTTCGCAATCCTCTACCACCTTCGTGTCTGCCTAACGAGATACACAATGAGATTCTCCACTGAAATCTCTTAAATAACAATTTTTTGGTCATCAAGGAAAGAACTCGCCAAAGATGTCGACAATCACCAGACTGTCGATCGTAATCGCGGGTTAGTAAAATCGCGTCATTCTGCGGTGGTCAAGTATTTCACGTTTGCCCGATGCAATCATCCTTCCACAGCCTACCCACTGCTACCCTGTATAGCAGGGCCGGCGCTAATTGATCAAATTACAGGGCCGTGAGCCGCCATCGAAATTGCAGGACTGACGGACGCTACGTTTTCGGACCGCTCTACCCCGAAAGGGGGCCGTCATGGGGGTGCCCCGTGATACTACGTGAATTTCAACCCCTGCCTCTCCGGATACCCTTCTAACCGCCCTCGAACGACCCTTCGTCCATTGGCGGAAGGGGAAGGTTGGGGGGAGGATAGAGAATCACTTCAAACCGATCGGGATGATGTTCCGCGAGGCTGCTCGACCGGTCAAGTGTTCATTGCCGGTTCATTCGTGCGAATTCCGCTTTTAATTAATGACTACCCAAACTCGATGATTGATCGACAGTATCGCTGATTGGCAGCGTTGCCGTGTCGATCAGAATTTATCTCCTATTCGATAGACAATCTTATTATTGCAGCCTCTCTTAAAACGTGTCTTATCATTTATTGCATATTTTGTAAACGGAAAGAACGATTTTGCTGAAAAGTTTTAACATTTTAGCAATTAGTTTGTAGAATGTTTTACAATCTACATAATTATTTTAATGATGCCAACAAAATTATTTTCAGATTCTGTATCTAAACTTTTAGGCACTTCAACGAAATTGTTCTTTCCGAGTGAGATGAAAAACTAATCCTTTAAAATTGCGCACTCAAGCAAAATTTCGATAGAACTGGATTAATAAATCGCTGTTGCAAAATAACAGACAAATTATATTTCGCTATACACATTCAAAAACTCCATTCTTTATTCTAAATTATGTATATTACAAGTATATATGTTTATTAATGAAATATAATAATATATATGATATAAATAATCCTTTCTAAATAATTACATATGCAATTACATATCTGCAATGTAACTGAATAAATTAAAACACGTAATTTTTTCCATAAAAATGTTTATAAAAGCCATCATAAATATTTATTGTTATTTATTTTCCGTGCGAAAAAGATGCGTTGACGGATCGTTCATAATAAAATAATTGTATTTAGATTAATTAATATTGTGCCATCATGTTTAAAAAAACAATAAATATAAATTAACGAGTTTAGAAAAATTCTAAAACCATAAGTTTCAATTTGTCTGGTACTTTGCAGATAGTAAGCAATTAGCTATATCAAAAAGTTTGACATGTCTCGGATACATTCACTGCCGATCCTTTGGTCCGACAGACCACTGGTCAACAACGGCCGAAATTTGTTGTAACAGTGACGAGGGTCGACGTAGTTAAATATGATCGACGTGAAACGAGTGCCAACGCTCGTGCTTAGTTTGCTTTGTTTATGGTTGTTTTCAACCTGCCATAGCGAAGAGAGCGCGCAGGAGAAGCTTAAAGCGGATTATTATGCATGGATTGTGTAATACTCGAATGCAGATTTAATAAAATATAATTCAACAAACGTCGGGCATTATTATTTTTATCTATCGCAATAAAAAATTAACCTGAAATTGTACGAGAAATTTAATATGAGTTACATATAAAGCTTAGAATATATTTGCGTACCACACACAGAATTACAAGCGCAAGTATTGGATTTTGCAGCATTTCATTTTGCGTAGTAAAATAAATTTATAAATAAAAGTTGCAGTAGAAAAACAGTCACATACAATTTTCTATATGTTTTACAAAGCATTCAGATTTCAATAGAATCGGGAGCTACAGTTCTCTCTAATATTATACTTTATAAATCACAAGTTTCAACTGCATATTTTTCAAAAGATTAATGTTTCATATACGCAAATATTTACAATACGAAAATAGAGATCGACTGCACTGAGAGAAAAATATATCGAATTTCTGACTGTAATTGCATGATAAAATAATTAAGGTTAGGAGCATCATTTTTATAGTTATTATTGCTATAATGTTAGTAACAATAACCTCATATGTATAGTTCTATAAACCCGTACAAAAATTGTACTATTAATTGTGATAATTTCAAATATTAATATAATAAAATTAATATGAAAATACGTATGATAAATAAAATAACTATTTTTATGTGATAATTGCAATCATAATTATAATGAATATAATCATTTTTTTCAACATTCGCTTACTATTTATATGTATTAACAATATATAACTAAAAAATATATTTAAAAAAAAAAAAAAAGCAGTTATTTTCAAATAGTGTGTGTGTAATTATTGTATATTAATAGCACATTTGACTGTACTTCTAATTATAAATTTATTAGTCAAATTTTTACTATATTTATTATAAAAATTAAAAAGAAAATTGTAAAAGTAATTATTTACATTAAATGTTTAGCAATACTATACACGGAAAAAACAGATTTGGTTGAATGAACTGATTATGATCATATAATGCAGTTTCAAGTTACTATAATTCATATGGTCAAAACAATTATAAATTTATGGTTGTCCCAAAAAATAATTATAAATTATAGTTAAATTATGGTTATTCCAACCTTTTTTTTCTCAGCATTTTTCTCAGTGCATTTTCGAACTAAATTAGAAATTTTATTTTATTTCGAAAGCTTATTATGTTTTCTCTTTTCGTTCTTTGTTTTTTAATTCCCCTCAAGTGTTTTCATTCTCCTATACGAACAAAATTGATCAAATTTATTCGATTCGCAAATCGATTCGCACTGTAAGGTGGTTGCAAATATTCGCGAGCGTTCGGGCGCTCGAAACATTGATTCGTACTACTCGAAACTTCACGAAACCGTGAGATATAACTTCCGCGGATGTTCGCTACACGCGCTTAGACGGTCAATAACGCTGAAAACTGGTCGGAGGAACGAAGGGAACGAGGGGAAAATTGACGTAATGAAATATGATCGACGTAGAACGCGCGAGTGCCATCGCGATGAAGTTATCCAGCTTGGTTTTCACACAATGGATGACTTCGTTGAAATCCGTACACGCGCCATACTGGCATATGGTGCGTATAACACGTCAAATGCGAAAATATTGATTCGGCCATTGTCGAACTTTTCGGCACGATATAGATTCGCGCGTAACGTGTGACACACGTTTTGTGAGCTGGATTGTTACATCCGTATCAATGTAATCGATGATACCCAGATGACCCTCTCAAGTATAACAAGCCAGTGACAATTCCGAGGTCATCCGTGCAAATAGCTCGATCAAAGCAACAGCATTTAATTTTTTTTTAACAAAGCTTTGCTTTTGTAGTATTGTAAAATTACATTCAAAACTAAAAAATTACTTGGCCCGTGGCGCATTGCATGCAATTGAATGTGACATCAGTGCGAATGTTATTGAACGACAAATAATTTTTGTATAAAATTCGACATGGCAACATAAACGAGCCTGTTAATTTTTTATACACTATAGTTATTAATTCTCTACTTTATTATAAAAAGTTACTTTTTTTTTTAACAGTATACATCAATACTTATTTGCAGAAAGAAAACAAAAAAAAAACATATATTCTTGTATAAACAACATTAAAAAAAAAATTGAACATTCAATGTAGGCATACAGTCGATATTTCCGGCTGCATCGAATCGCGTTAAACAATTTACATGGCAAGCGGCCGAGGAATATACGAGTTCTATAACTCGATTCCTCGATTGCGATACAAACGAAATCATTCGCTTTTCGAAATTTCCCAGGCCAACACAACCGGAAGATCGCGCAATTCCGTGCCCGTTTATCTTCGCGAATGTACATAGAGAAACGCGGACGATTGAAGTCGAGGGGAAGAGCAAAGAGTAACAGGGCTCGTCAAGGACTAAATCGATTTGCCTGTACGTAGAAGCCGTCGGCGCATCCATCCTCTTAACATCGTGCTACCGACTTTTATTTGCCGGTTTAAGTCAGTCGTCCTGTGCACATTCGTCGTCGTCGTCGTCGTCGTCGTCGTCGTCGTCGTCGTCATCGTCGAAGTCTTGATTTTCGTTTTCGCCGTCATCGTCGTATGTACGCAAGTTTCTAAATTCAATGCACTGCACGCAGAGCGCAATACGAAAAGGGCCACGCAAGAAAGGACGACTGTGCGCGAAAAACGGTGAGCGAAGGGAAAACCAGTAGACGCACAGGAACCGTAAGGCAAAAGGAATCAAAAGGGGAAAGGAAAAGGTTGCGGGGAAAAGAGAAGGAGCTGACTGAAGGTGGAATCTTGGGGAGAAATCGAAATTGCAGGTTTTCGTCGAAACGCTGGACTGGTCAGACGTGACCAAAGTGCCGAAATAAGGGACACAGGCCGTGTCCCTCCGCACCCAGATAAATAGGATATTTTGAGATAAATGCTTACCTACGTACTTTCAAATGGTATCGAGTGTTACCTTGAAGTTGCTGTACCCCGAAGTACTCTCGATCATCCCCCTTCCTTTTTCCCTATACGGCAGAAATTTACTTACAGGAGAACCTGGAGACGCGCACACACACACACACACACACACACACACACACACACACACACATACACATATATATATACACACTTTATATCGTCACCGTCGTTCTCGCTGCAACGCGAACATTACTCAGTCGGCGTTCCGAGAATTAAATGAACCGAATAATTGCATAGAGCACCTCGACGCTCATGGTGCCCCGAATCTCCTTTGCCTCCCTTCCGCGCCTTTTCACCCTTTCATAGTTACTAAAGTAACCATTTTATCTCGCACGACCGACTTGCTCCGAATATCGATTCTCGAGGACGCGAACGTTTTCTTGAATAGAAGACTTTATTAATCTCTCTTGAAGTCTTGTAGATGTGTTTAATCAATTAACACTTCATTCTCTCTTATTAAAGAATAAAGTTATGTAGTAAATGCTAAATTACGCGAATCTTTGATTATTCACTGCGAGAAAAGAACTTCAACCATAATAATTAATCAATGCAATAGCACATTATGTGGCAGCAGAATCGATAATAAAATCTCTTAATGTAAATATCTACGTTATTAAACGTATTATACAGGTCAATAATAATAAACATTTTCCCAAATAATCTCGAATATTTTCTATTATAAATACCAAACGTAATATAAATAAATACGTAAACTTGTCGAAGCGGCAGAACGCGCGTTGTTAAAACTCACTCAAACATGAAGTATTGTATCTCCGCTATTGAATAAAATTTCAATGCTGCGAAGCGATAGAATTTTTTGTTGACCCGACGAGCGAATTGCCCCAAAGTTGACACCTACGTACACCAAGCCAATTCCCATCATCTAATCACTTAGTCCAAAAATAACCAACTTGTTAAGTAAAGCTTATATCGTCTTTCATTTCAACTAATACGATTATGAGTTGTCATCTTTCAATAACATAAGTATATTATTATGTTAAGTACAATAGTACGTAAGAATTATTAAAAACTCACAAAGATTCTGATATCTCTGATAAAATAATTCCTAATAAAGTAGTTTAGGGAAACGTAAAACAACGTCAAACAAGAAATTTCGTGAATGCATTGTATGAAAAAATAATAGAATATTAATCTGATGAATGCTTAAAAATATTCATAATCAATTTCTGAACGTAGCGAACAAAGCTCAAATTTCTCTGCAGACTTGACGTAAAGATCAGATATTAATCATCAGTTGAGTATAACGATCGTATTGAATATCCGATAAAAAGTAAAACTTCTCTCGTTTATCATTTGACAATTACGCGTGAAGTTGACAGAAAATTCTCAGAGAATGTTCTAAAGCAATTAGTACTTGACAAAAAATTGAATAAAACTTGATAAAATCGTGGGATTCTTAATACCATGTATTACAATATTTCCAAACAAAATTGCATTATTCTTTTCTCGAGATCTTTTGATTGCCGTTGTCTTGTCATTCTTTTGCCAAGCAAAGGAGAGTACGATTTTTTTCACGATCGTTCGTGAAGGATTGTTTCATTTTAACATTTTCTTATGTATTTTTTTCATAGAGACCAAATATTATATAATAATGACGCTATACTAAAAAAATTGATACAATGCATGTGAGAAATAAAGTTAATAAAATCCTTATTCACATCATACAAT
>NW_017305661.1:557184-559229 GCF_001594115.1 Trachymyrmex septentrionalis
ATGACGCTATACTAAAAAAATTGATACACTGCATGTGAGAAATAAAGTTAATAAAATCCTTATTCACATCATACAATAAAATCGCTATTAGTTATTGTATTATAATATAAGTAATTAACTCAGGATTGTATGTTTAATTAGAAAAAAATACATAAAAGTTATGGAATATTTTTAATTCTCTCTGTTCCAATTTTATATAATAAAACACATTGAGTATATACATGTGTGCATGCACGTAAACAATTTAATATAGATATTAAGAGCGCCTGAATATCTATATTACTTGCACATCCTATTGACGAGAATTACAATCTATTCGAAATGAGTTTGTAGAAGGGGTACGAGAGGAGGAAGGCTAATTGCTTGATCGACAGCGACGTCGCTCGGACCGGAGGAGGAAAATTTCTCCCTCGATCCTTCAACGTCGTCGTCAACGTCACGTCAACAACATTCCATTACGAGGCTCGCGACGGCGACAATGTTGGTGTTCCCCTCGATCGATCTTCTTCCTAAAACGGTGCACTTTTAGTGTCGCGCCGAGCTGACGGGTAAATATGGATACCGCCAAAAATTCGGGCGAAGCGCTCGAACGTAAGACGCGACAGACACATGACACAATCGAATGATCCGCGAACTTTTTACGGCCTTCAGTGGCAGTTCAAACGAAGAAAAGTCCATCTCGTGATCATTACGAACTATCATCGTACTTTACGCGCGTAACAGAACACTTTCCTGAGCGAAGCATCTGTAAACGCAACGTGCAGGCAGCTTGGAGAGGAATAAAAGTCGTACAAACATTGAAAACTCCAAAGAACATTTTCGGCGAATAGGTACTAGCATGTACGGGTAGGAATTCTCGTGTATGATCGTGTTGCAATTTACGTTCGAGAGCGTGAGAAATCGCAAAATCATATAACTACATTTGAAGTCGATGCGAAAATCAATATTTACGCGAATAACTTTCGATAGACGGACCTTAAATTTTACAGCTGCATCAATGCGAAATGACATACCACGCCGATTCTTTCGCGACGTATTTGAGACCTGATGTAGTTCAATAAAGTTTTGAATAACGATAAACGTATGAATAACGATAACCGTTTTATTTTTTTCTTCTAATATAACTCTGTTATTACTATTAATATTTATTATAAATATTTCAATCTTCTTCTCAGTATATACAAATACAAATATATAACATTCTACATTTTTATAATAAATTCAGTAAATAACTTGTATCTGACATCTGGTATGTTAATTATATTAAAAATTTATGCTTTATATGTTATAACTTTGTTTTATAAAATACGCACGTAATAAAATAATTTTACATACATCTTGCAAATATATTAATTTATATACGTAATATTATTTTCAAAATATTAAATCATTAACGAGAGGTCTGTCTTTTAGAATTTCTGAAAACTTTTTGTGATCAGTAAGATTTTCAGTAGAAAAAATGTTAAGAATATTCCTTGAATATCTAATAGCACTTGTAACATATGGAGAATGTAGGTTAAATATGCTGCTGGAGTGGAAAGTTAAAATTTGAATATGATTGCCTGAAAAAGACCACGAGCTTTTATATGACAGAACATATATTTAATATATATGCATATGTATTTTATTTAATAATTAAAATGAAATGATATTTGTTATGTCACTTATACAAAGAAAATTAAATATGAATAGAGAAAATAGAGAATTAAATTCAAACTAAATATAAATAGAGATGTATGTAAAATTTAACTTTAATTTCATGATTTTTAACAAATTTTATGCCACAATATTTTTATAACTACAGTAATTATATTAAAAATTAAGTTTTAAACAAAACAATAAAAAATATATAATACATTTAGATAAAAATAGTATGTAAAAAGAAAACCTTTATAATTATTGTAAATAACATTAATAAAAATATTTTTTATCGAGAATAAATTGTTGTAATTATATTCTCCATTGATTTACGGGCAATATTGATTTAAATCAACGCGCAAATTGACTATTGAATTACGCGACGTCATTCAAAAATCAAATTCATG
>NW_017305661.1:559329-567865 GCF_001594115.1 Trachymyrmex septentrionalis
GATCAAATTGACTATTGAATTACGCGACGTCATTCAAAAATCAAATTCATGCATGCTATGATCTCGCGCTGTCAATTTTACCGTTTATTTAAAGCACCTTCGCATTATCTATCGCATTGTCGGCATTCTATAGTTCCTTTATTTTTCATTACTATTATCATCTCACTGCTCTCTCGATACATAGCGAGCAATTTCACCGAACGATTTAACGATACCTTAATTTGGTATTCATTCAAGCGCGCTCCATCAAACTCCACATCTTCCCAGAGCGAAACACTTTAAGCCATCGTGGCCACGTCTTCGCCAGTCTTCGCTCTCGATCGTGATTTCGCGGGGGAATATTTGCAATTTAGATAGGGCCGCGTATATAGCGACGAGGACGACGCGGCATCCGGTGCATCCTCTGATGTTCCGGGTGTGGACGAGGCGCGAAGGGGCACCAGGAGACAAATGTTTCGAGGGGAGAGGGTGGCCGGTCGTCGCTTGCTTGCTAGCATCGCGATGTTAAATAATCGCGTCGCCGGCACGTTTTCGCGTAACGAGGACGTTTATCAGGATCCAGCAACCGGGAACTGATTTACAAATAGGCCCCGAGAGAGGCAGCTCCTCCATCCTCCCCTTCGTTCCCTTTCTCCTTACCTACCGACACCTTCCCCGTTCGCTCACCCGCGCTCACTCTACAAACTTCTCCACATCCTCAGCCTCCCTCTTCCTCCCTTGCCATTTTCTACTCTACCTTCCTCTGATGGCAAAGACGAATCAACCTGAATTTTCGGTGCATCGTCGAAAAATGTTTCTTATTTCTCAAGCTTACAATTAGCCACGAGGATCAAATAAAAATGAAAAGTTTTTCGCTAATATTAATTTAAGTATGATTCTATTGTCAAATGATGGAATACTTTAAAAATAATGCATACATTGTAAAAATATTATTTTAAAATCTAATTATTTTATAGCACTAACTTCTATTATTAACGTTTATTCAGATTTCAACATAAATGTGCAGGAAGAAGTTTTTAAAATTGATTCCATTTAGGTAATAATGAAAGGAAGAAACTGTGCGTCATAGAACATAATATTTGATCTAAAGTATCGTAAAGATACAAATATTACACATTTAAATGTGTATTTTATCATAAAATGCTATTTTACCGTATAGAGATAAGTAGTATGACCTATGCTGCTCAGACTATTTCAAAATATCTCGTAAATTAATTCATGAAGAAGATACAAAAGCAATTTCTTCGAAATGAGACTTGAAGCGAAGGTCCATCAGACTCTTCCATCAAGAAATGAAATGGTATGAGTTCGTTTCACGGATAACCGCAAGTAGAATAGCATTAATTCGTAAGAGTTTATATTCCTCTCGTATTTTCGAAGAGAGATGAACGATAAAGTGGATGCGGTTCTTTCGGGACCTAGGGGTTAACCTAAGACGTTCTCCCTTCCCTAGCCTGTCCCTTCGTCGCGCGGCCCTTCCCAGCTTTTCCTCTCCAGGGAAATCATTTTCATTTAAGATCGTACACTACGACACCATCCACAACCAACCGCCACAGACGAGTTCTCTCGCTCTCGCTTGGAATAAATTATTTGCCGCGCTCGTCCTTAGAAGTGCGAACACTTTCTTTCCTCCACGGTACATTTTACAAAGGAATACTCGTGCCGCGATAAAAATAAGCGTCGAAGCTGTCTAGTCAAACGTGAATCGCTTTCAACATCGTCGAATGTTGCAGTTGTTCAATATTCACGTTCAATGAAACGTCAAACAAAAGTCTCTTCTCCATTCATAAATTGAGTTATTACATGTTCCCTTTCAAATGATAGTAATCACAACTAAAATTTACGCAATAACGGATGCGCTCGTTTATACATATACGACATATCAAGCAAATGTATTTCAATTATATTCTGAGGCATCGAATAACAATAGTAAGAGTTAAGTAGTGCAAATAAAAACTATTAAACTTGTTTAATCTCAGAAGCAAACAGCCTACACACGATATGCATTGGAGTCCTCTCTGTCTATTGTGATCAGAGTACATCACAAAAAATTTAACGGTGTTCTCGTGAGCGAAAATTCAGTTTGACACAATCGGACGGCGCGGCGTTTCGTTTTAACGAAGTCATGTTGCACAGAATGAAGCGAAGTGGCGCGGTTTTGTACGAAGGATCAAAAAATACACCTGTCATGGTGTGAAATCGGAAAAAAATCGGCACGATGATCCGAAACAATAGAAAACAGTAAGCCTGCGTGACTGAATGCCACAGATCGCCAACAAATCCCTGCAAAACTGTGTCATGTAAAACTTTTACAGTTTCGTCATTGTCCACGAAATATACGATGTACAAAGACGCATTGGTGCGTCACGATATATGTAACCATTCGGACAAAAGTACATTTAAATAAGCTTCCTGCAATAGTCTGTAAATAAAGAAAAACTTCAACAAAGCTTTTCAAATATATAAATCAATCTTTTAAATATCACACCGAAATAATAAAAATAAGTTAGTTTTATCTACGTTGCATTATAAGAAAATCAATTAAATTTTAAAAATATTATAACACTATACACACACACACACACACACACACACACACACACACAATAAAAATGGTTTTGTTGAAGCTAAAAATTCGGTACAAATCTGAAAATAATCATGTTGGGCCAAATAATTATGTAGAACAAAGCATAATAACAAAATTACAGCAAATTTTGACATTTAACAATTAACTTAAGTGTTAATATAATTATTTGTGATGTCCAACATAATTATTTTCAAATCTATACTTAAATTTTTAGATGCTTCAGCAAATTCTTTCTATGCAATATATCTAATTATTGTTAAATGGCACATTGTGTAAATGTCTATGACTCACTTCTAAAATATTTTTCGTGCAAACTATTTTATAATTGCATTTTCATTATGCTGAATATATTCTTACATATAAGTCTTCATTGATTCACAGTTTCTTTATTTTTATATTACCAGCAACAAAACAACGTTACAGTTTTATTATATTATTTCTTATATCACGTTTTCTTCTTGAGAGAATTCAACAGTCTTTTTCGCTCTTTGAAGATAAACCAAGATAGGCAACATAACTATCGAAACGATCAATATTCCTAAATAATAATTCGCTTGTCCCCGAAGATTCAATGGTTTCCCGACGTACAGTTCCGACAAATCGGTGCGGTTGAGCCTCCGGGAGTACTGGGACGACCATAAAGTTCCTTGCCACGGGGTGAATCGAAGCGCGGCGTCCGCGATGTAAATCTATGCATAGCTTTTGTTCCCCCATCTACGCGCGTTGCCCCGTTCGCAAAAGTTTTCTTATTGCTGTATCCGAATACGCCAAAGGTGTACAACGAAAGAGATAGTATGCTTTATCGCTTTGCTTTTCACTTCCGTATAATTTGGGAATCATTCAATTTAGACAAGATAGAGTTCTCGAAAAAAAAGTAAAGTTGTCATTCAAATAGACAACTTTGATTTAATTTCTATTAACTTTTGTATATTCTTCAAGAATCGGATACAATTTTCCATAATTTTACTTTAACGAGTGAAATATTTTGTAATGTTGCTAATTATTTAAATATTTAAAGTTTGTATTTCATCCACTTCATCAATTATTACTGCTATATGAATTAACGGTAAACAAATTCAGTATGCAATAATATTCATATTTTGCATGAATGTATATATAGTTACCTTTTTTCATCTGTAATATTTCGGTATTGTTACGTTATTTAATATAATATCAAACATTTTTAACTACTGATAAGTACAAATTCGTAATTTATAAATACATACATTATACTCTATTTAAGATTTTTTTATTAAGTTTATTATATAGACCAGTCAGTAAACCTATTTACAAACAAAATGTGATGCATGAAAACGTAAAATTGGGATTTTATTTTAAATTTAAACGAATAGAATAACTCGATGGAAATCTATTGATCATGCACGAACTATGAACGCAACTTTTCTCTCAATACGATAAAATAACATATCATAGAGCCTTTTTGAAGCGTGAACGAATTACCGGTTAAATCATCGAGCGCTTTCCAATTGCCACGCTGACTGCAGTCTGACCGCCGTTTAGTGGACGTAGAGCGGGAACATTTAACGCGTAAAAATACGCTTCACTTTTGACATCATAATGAGATTGAGCGTTATTACAAGCGCATAAACACGTTCGACGCTCAAAAGGATAAAACGCGGCTTAATTATATGCAATTAAACCCGGATGGCACCAATAGATAACAGAGCCCCAAATGAAAACGATTTAACGTACCCGCTAATGGATTAAAGTCCAATTTTCTTCTGGTACAAACGACCTAACAATTACTGACAAGAGTCGTCATCGACAAATACAATAACGATACAATTATCATTGAAAAATAAATGGGAAAGGCTTTAAAGCCATTAATATCACAAAGAAATAATTGGGATTATTTTGCGCATATTCACGCGTAATAATTAATAAAAAGCTAATAATCTGATAAAAACGCAATATAACAAATTATAATTGCATGATGCTCTCTGTAACGTTGATAATATATTGTCATCATTATCAGAAAATATAATAATATATTTCTACAAATTGATGAAAAGCAAAATATTATCTCTTAATATTTTTGTACGGTTAATATCTATATGGAACGCGAAATAAATCAATGTCTCTCAGGAGAGATCGTTTTGAATATCCAATACAATTATAAAATATTTCATTGCGCCGAACTTCTTTTACAAGACTCTTTTGCAATGATCTTGTTGTAAAAGCTTCGACCGGTATTTGAAATTACGTGTGCAGTTCCTGAAGACTCAACTGAAGAAACACCGAGGCGGAGTCGTTAAACTTATCGTCGCCGTTAATGAGTAGGGACTTGTAAAGAGACAGCCAACAGCATTTATCTCTCGTCGCGGGTCTTTGTGACGCGGACTGCAATCAACGGTGTAAAGGAGTTCGGTCTACAAACCCCTTACACGACTAACTTCGTTGCATCGAGACTTTCCTCCTTTATCTCCCACGCGCAAGAAATCCCGAAAGACATTCGGCATTCCGCGCTTAAGAAACTTACGTCTTCTTCTATACAGGCCACGTATTCTCTTTTGTTCTTTCATGCATTTCGTTCATTGCTTCAGTCACGTCACGTCTTTAATCATCGAGCGTGTACCGGGCAGTCGAGAAGAACAAACTTTAGTTCTTCGGCTAAAACCTTTGAAGGACGGTGTGGAATTGTCTTAAAGACGATTATTGTACAATTGTGCTTTTGATTGACAAAGTTGATATTGGAGAAAGAGAGAGAGAGAGAAAGCTCCTGCCCCCCCCCCCCGCCGGCTTCAGTTCATATATAATTAAACAATTAGACAAAAACAGGATTTAATCCCTTACATACGGAACATCTTTAATCATATATTTTATAACTTATTATAAAGAGAAGATTAATTATAAAACCGAAAATCCTAATGCAAAAGTGTCTAGAGTGCAGTTTTCTAGTTATAAATGATCAAAGTTATCGAATGGTATTAAAAGTTTGCGAACTCAGATTCGTATCTACGTTCAAATTCACTGTAATCTATTAAATGCTATAAATTCTCATAGTACAAGTAATATCCAACTAATTTTATCATTTGACTTACACGCAGATACTATATACTATTTATACAATTAGTAGCAATTAACTGATTAATGAGTTTTAACTTTAACATAAACTGCCTAATTCTATGTATCACACATCGTAGAAAAATGCTTTTGTACTGTTTCTATCTTTTAAAATAAATTTAATGGAAATGTAATTATTTTTAATATCTTATAAATTCTTGGACTTTAATAACAAATTGAATTATGATTCAATTTATTATCTAAATTCAAGAATTTATACGATAAAGATAATCGAAGATACCGAATACTGTTTATATTGTTTCTCGCACAAAATTTAGAAAATCTAAGTTTATAAATCCTGACGGAAAGTATATAATATTTTCCGCAATAAATTTTTTACTGATTTTGAATTAATAATAACAAATCAACGATCTAATTAAATTTGGGTAATTGGAAATATTGAATATTTTAAATTGATTGAGTCAAGAGTCCGAAATCAGCGTAGTCATTTTTCTGAGATAAATTTAATTAAAAAACATATCTATGTATTAATCTCTCTCTCTCTCTCTCTCTTAAGATATAACTTTCACCATAATTAACTTTTCTCGTATTTACTTTATGTATTCATATAAACGGTCTTGTTTCTAATCTTAATACTGTTTATATTTAATATTTAATAATTTCTTCTTTAATATTTGTTTCTTTAAGTGACGTATTGAGTCATGAATCTATGATGTATTATGTTTATCCGTAATAATTTTATGCCTAAACCTGATTTTTTAATTACATACATATTGTTCATATTTATGATATTATTTTCTTTCATAAATTTTATTACCTCAAATAAAAATCAAATAAATTTAACACTCACCGATACGATGCGCAGCAGCGGAGTTTTAACTATGTTAATCTGTAAAATACAAATATATACAGATTATTACAATTCGGCCCCACAATAATTAATATTTCAAAATATAGCTTTGCAAATATTGAATTTTTATTTATTTTTCTTTTAAATGGAATTATTCAATAAAATATCATTTTAAAAATATTAATTCCATATATTTACAAATAACAAATAATTAATCAAATAGTTAATAAAATAAATTATTTAAATAAATAATAAACTCACCCATGGGTTGCTCCGCCGACGCTCGATGCCTCCCCAGCCTCCTCCTCCTCTCAGTTTCTTCGTCTTGCACAATCACTCGCGGAAACACTAAATCACATGACACTTCTGAAATAAATTATAAAGTCTATATCATTATATTGCCACGGATGAAAATTACATAAGCTATTAAATGGTTCACAATTGCGATGTTTCATAAATTAGTATAATCTGAATTTTGGCAAATCTCAAAAGGGGGGACACTTTTAACAATTAAGTCATACAAGCGCCAAGTGCTATGTAATTTATAAATATTCAAATGCGGACATAATTGCACAATTGTAGTTACTAATTAAACTAAACTCGCGTTGCGACATCGATAAACTTAGAGTCAATCCGTTTCATGATCGCAATATTAAAGTTGATAAATGAAAAATTTGTAAATAATGTCAATAATTTCACATCCTATATAATACAATTAATAAAATCAAGTTAATAGCTAATTAAAACCCGACTGTTCAAAAATATACAATCAAAATTCAGTATCATGCAACACATTTGAAACGCGTAAATCTCACTAAATAAATGTATTATTAACAAACGGTCAATATATCATGGCTTTCTGACGCTTGAATCATTCGATCTGATAATTCGCTTATTACGTTTTCAATCTAAAAACGATGAACAAATCACATTTATAATTTAAAAAAATTTAATGCGCGAAAATGAGATACAATCGAATGCAAATATTATTAAAGAAATAATTATTAACCGTAAATAATCGCAACAAAGCCATAATTTCCCTCTTCTGTTCGCTTTGATTCACGTGCTTTAAATAACTAATTAACTTCAAACAACTCGTAAAATATTTACCTCGACATTATTTTCGTCATCTTAATACGCTTACGTGTCGTTAATTATAAGTACTAGTTAATTAGCGCAAGTGGATAAACGTAAAATATTCAGAGAGAATAATCGAGTATTCCTGTCGCCCGTCGTAATCGGTTTTAAAAAGTATATGACGATACGCAGAGCAACACGCACCGCTACCTGCCTGCTCGACTGTTACCGCGTGAATGATAGCGCGACGACCTTGTTTACGCAGCACGGACTGTGTGCCACGACGCACCGTAAACATCTGGGTGTAACGGCCATCCGAAAATATTCTCGGAAATATCGTGACGTTTTACAAAATATAACTCATGCCAAATATTCTATTTCTTCTTTCGAACCAATTATATTATTAATACATGCTCGATGTTCTCCATGGCTATTCATTATTTTGAAATTACTTGATACGATATTCTCTGCGATAATTTGAAAGGCCGATAAACAAATTATATTGAAATTTATCGAAAGTTCAAAGATCTTATGTACACAATATATACCAAAAATTCGATATGCTGTTTGCAAAAACAAATTGAGAATTGTATAGCAGCCGTTACAAAATACCTATATGACGTAATATAAAATAAATCCAAAATAAATATTTGGTTTCTTATATTAAATTAATTGTACGCTTTTACAATTATCAGTTGATCACGTTTTAATTTAAGAAATGATAACGAAATTATAGATCAGAGCTTTCACGCATCAGTACCTTTTCACTCGCACGTCTCTGCCCGAATAATCGCTTACAGTCCTTGCGGGTTGTCCTTGTACACAACACAATGACGCACAAGAGCGGCATGGTGGGGCGTGTTATACGTTACGATTCAAACGACAAACGACTATTTGTTGCGATTTTTAAGACAAATATGATGGACTTCTCTCTCTCTCTCTCTCTCTCTCTCTCTCTCTCTCTCTCTCTCTCTCTC
>NW_017305661.1:567965-605704 GCF_001594115.1 Trachymyrmex septentrionalis
CCGCGAATATTATCATAACTGGGTATCAAAACTTTGATACAATGTGTTCAAATCGAACGAAATAGCGAACTTACTATTTTCGAGCAATTGAATGTGATTGGATTTATAAGTAAGAATTATAATTAAACAAAAATAAATTTGTAAAAAGTTTTAAATTATGAAATAATTGCTCTTTTTTTCTAATTACTATTTTTAAATAATTGTAAGATAAAATAATTTACGAAGAAGCAAAAAAAGATTAATTTTACATAAGTAAAAAGTATTTACCACAAAATTGCTCCACCGGTGCCCGATGTCTCTCCCAGACCTCCTCCTCCTCTCAGAATCGGGTTGATCATCCTCTCGCACAGGACACTCGCGTAAAACACTCGCGAATATTAGATTATGAACGCGCGCGGACTAATTATTTATGAAAGTCTTTCGCGCGACACTGCGGCACTCCTCGTTTACAAAACTCATGATAAGATTTCTATTTCGATCGGTGGAATCAACACCACACGTCGACAAGTACTTGCGAAACACACGGTGAATGCCGACCAAGAGTTAAGCCCCACACAAAAGAAGATGATCGATCGTATCGAGTTCGTCACCTCTGTTTTACGCAAAATCACGTTTAAAATTGGCTCAGAGATACGCCCTAACTGCTAGTTCTAGTGGGACACAAGTGGTGCTGTACCTCGAGCGAGTCCAAAAGACTGGTAGACGTGACAAGTTCCTCTAACAAGAGTAAAGTTGGTACCATTGCCGATTGTCTAACAATCTAGACAATCCAGGAAATGGGATCCAACCCCTCGTCACGAAGCTAGTTTTAAAAAAAAACTACTAGAGCTAGGCTCTGACTAAGCCAGATTAAACGCAATTTAGGCTGGTAGATAATGACAGAGAAATGAGCGCCCTGACCAGAGTTGTACAACTCCTTTTTGAGCGACCCACCAGGGCGGAATTCTGTAACTCGTTATGCAATCGTTATGTGCTCATAACGACTGCATAACTCGAGTTATCGAATACAGGCCCAGAGAAGAATCCGAGTCGATCGATCGTCTTCTTAAAGCTAAGAGCCGAACTGTTGGCCGACAGACAGAGCGCGTCCTCAATTAGCCGACAGCAACAGTAATTGCTAAACCGCGCAAACACGCACCACGAAGTGCGTGACATTACGCGGCCGGCATCACCTCGTGCCCGGACACTTGGCGTGAGAGCGTTGCAGTGACCGTGACCACCTCAGCAACGTCTCAATGAGAGTTCCGCTTTCCTGTCGAAACGTCGCAGATATGATTTCATCGCCGAAATAGAATTTTATCAACTGAGTTTTGTTGAAAGTCCATTATTAGTCCGAACTTTAACGGCACTCCCGAAACGCGCGACGCGACGAACCGGCTGCGGTTCGTTTATTTCAAATAAATCGGCGACGAAGGTACGTTAGCTTCCCCAGAGGATTTTTACACGAAGAGAACGATTTTACTCAATATCTAAAAATTTTTCTAGATATATATACATTCAGATATATCCGAAAATTTTTAGACACGAGAAAAATCATTCTTTTTTTGTAAATATCCTCTGTGTACTGAGCCCTCCCACCACGTCAAGGTGTACCCGTGAGAGGGAAAATATCATCTGAAAAATATAAGATACAGCTGTTATCTACAATATATTACTCACTGTTGACTTTTAGAAATGAATATCAAGCACACGTCAATTCATCACCATTGCGAAATAAATTCAGTGCAGATAAAAGGGCTGAATCTCTTATTACAATGTCTGTAAGATATGATTAGAGATGGAATGAACTAGTGATTAATAAAAAAGAGGAATATTTCTTTTATTACCAACAAATAGTTCTAAAGTTACGCTTAATTGTTTATACGGATCATATAAAGATGCACAAAACGAAACATTAATTAAATTATTAATTACACAAACTATATTAATTATATCAATTAATTATATCAAACTATATCAATTATTATAAAAATAGAAATCGCATAAATTGCGTTATTTGCATGTTTGTATTAACTTTTTTATGACTCGTGTAATACCGCTCGAAGAATAAACGAGAGTTGTACTCAAGCCAGACAAAAATTGTACGTTAAACAAAAATAATTCTTGTCCGTAATGTCGCGAAATAGTAATAAATGTTCCATCGCGTTTTGATACCAAATGAATACGTATGAAATATCTGTTTCGCGATAGATGATTGGCATCTCAATTCTTTTATAAATAATTAAAATTTAACGTGCAAGGTATAGTAATCGTATACTCAGTATTCATAAAGTACGTTTCATATTATACTTGGCATTCTTCAAAAAGGAAACGTGAAGAAGAGCACGCGACACGACTACCTGCCTATACGAGCATCGGGAGGAGAACGACTGCGCGGTAACTACGCGTAAACGTGACGTGCCGCCTCGTGCCACCTGACCACCCTTCCACGCCAAAACAAACCCCAAGGTCGCGCGCCAACCATTTAAATATTAACGCATATTACGAAATAGATAAAATAATTTATTCGTTACCTTTTTAACATTCTCTGATAAGCAGTCTGTATTGCACTGTTTTTGCTTTATTTCTTAGATTCGTTACGCACACAACTCATCTTTATCCTAGATATTTCAATTGTGTTAAATATTAATTCTGGCCACGATTCTATCATTCACGTCTTATCTCGTATTCTTAATCCGGAAAAAGTAACAGATAAATTATATTCAAATTTGCAATACAATGCAAGATTTGTATATATATAAATTTACTCATTTCTATAACTTTCACACGTTTCAAGATATACAAAACTAAGTGTTAAATAAAGTTATTTAAAAGTCATTTAATGCTAATCAAAATGTTCAATCGCTCGACAAGTAAGCTAACACGGATATATACCAGTTTTTAAACCAGACAAAATAACTATAGCCTACTTTGATTAAACATTTAAGTTAACATTTATTGATTATAATTCTTAATTATAATTCTTACTTGTGTAAATCCAATCACATTCAACTACTCGTAATAGCAGACTCGCTATTTTGTCCGATTTGAACACATTATCAAAATTTTGATATTCAGTTATGATAATACGATTCGCGGATGCAAGAGAGAAGTCCATATTCGTCTTAAAAATCGCAAAAAATGATCGTTTGTCGCTTGAACCGTAACATATAGCACGCCCCACCATGCCGCGCTCGCTCATTAGGCGCGTTCAAGTCGACAAAGCGGCTAGGTCTGCTCTTCAAGCAATTAAACATGATTGGTTGGATCCACAGGTAAGAATCAATTATGCTCATTCGCTCGGCAAGCATGCCTAGCCGCTTTGCCGTCTTGAACTCGCCCATAGTGTTCTGCTAACCCGCTAGAACTCCGAGTGGTCATTCGGGCAGAGACGTGCGAGTGGAAAGATACGTGAAAGCTCTAATCCTACAATCTCGTCATCATTTCTTAAATTAAAACGCAATCAACTGATAATTGTAAAACCACACAATTAATATTCACGATTAAGATTCAGATATAGTTAAAACAGATTGGATTAATAGCTGTGTCCTTCAAAGTTTTCCGCAATTTATATACATAAAACAAGAATCGAAGTGTAACAGGAATAAATTACTATTTCGATATGACTACAGGCAATAATTTTCTTAATGTTCGCGTTTTTGCATATCAAATATGTAATTTATCTATTACCATTTCCGAATTTTAGTTAACATTAATTAACTTTTAATTATAATTCTTATTTCTTATAAATCCAATTACATTCAACTGCTCGAAATAGCAGACTAGCTATTTCGTCTGCCATTTAAACACGGTCACTGTATCAGAATTTTAAGTTGTGATAATACGATACAAGTGAGATACAAGCGAGAAGTCCATATCCGTCTTAAATTTGAAAACATCATTTTGTGCTTTGGTTTGTAAAGTTGTTAGTAGTGTGTAGGAAAATGATTAATTTCGGACAATTGTGGACTTTTTATTTAAAAGAATTAAATGATTTTTGCACATATAATAGCTAATATAAATTGTTCTGATATAAATTGTATATCATGTGTAACATGGATTTATATAATATATATAATTGATTATAAAAACACGCTATTGAAAGATTGTACAGGCATTCTCTGTAAACTATAAGTTCCATAGACAGTGAAGGGACCAAATGTCGCGATCCGTCACAAAGCTCAATAACAATGTCGATACGTTGCAACCGAATACTTTCCGCCATTACGACGTGTTTTAACCACGGAAACAAAATCTTTTTATTTCTTTCATAAACTGATGCGCCGACGTGGTGAAGTATAAAAGGGCGAAGTAACGGAAGAAGCCGTCGTTGAAGACGAAGAAAGACAAACCACTCGGTCGTGACGACTCGTAAGTTTCCGCAGCCGGTAGTACCGGGACTCGAGAACGAAACTAATCGAAGAACATGACGCAGAAGCCTCTTATCCGTGGAGGGTCGCCGCTATTGACTTAGCAAAGTTTGGATTGCTGTGCGGATAAGACGTACAGCAGAGTCAGCAGGCGAGCCGCGAAAGCTTTAGCGAGCCTCAGTCTCGTCTTCACGCGTATTCGGTACTGAAACTTTTAGTCGCGCAGTCTAAGCGGTCCGTGGCGAATCGCAACGACGGTCAGACACGAACCTGCATTAAACCGACTTTAATACTTGTTCTGTCGAGGCTCGCGAAAATATCGGAGAGATTCGTTGTATACAAGCATTTACTTTGGAGCGGCCAAACGTCTTGTGTGTTCAAACATAGTAAAACATTCGTAGTACATTAAAGATTGAATTTGAAAAAGTAGTTATCGATAAAATGCACAAGTGTTTTTTAAAGTACTCATAGAAAAATTTAATATATATTTATTTCTCATTGCGTATATAATAATAAATAATTATTTTATAAAAAGTGGTGCATATATTTTTTTTTATTGGCGTAACATTTTCTTTTATTAATAATTTTATATATCGTATCGTAATATAAAAGTCAATTTTAGATTGTATTGTAAACAGTATTATCTAGAAAATTAAAGAGTTGAAAATTTACAAATTTATATAGAATAGGCGAAGTCGTTGTTTATTGTAAACAAATTAAATATTATAGCAATAAGTTGTATTTATATATTATAAATGTACTAATATTATACGTTTTATCATTTTCCTAAACTTATAGAAATAATATAGAAATATCAAATAAAACAATGTACACTTTGTAAAGCTCATGGAAATTCGAAAGAAGCAATTAATTATCTGCGTGCTTCGCCCGAGAAAAGAGTTCCTGGCAAATGTCAGGAAAAGCCAAGTTAAAGACGGAATCGAAGAATGCGTTTATATCGTTCGCAAAAGACAACGCGGTGCTCGTTGTCTCGTTAAGTCGACAGAGATCGAGCGTTCGTTCCTTTGGTCTGCGCGAAAGAGCATCGCTCCTTTTCAATACGTCAACCTCCGGGGACCCTGGAATCTTTTCTCTGAGCTAGGTAACTCACGAAGACGTCCTTTGCATAAGGAAACACGACCTTTGATAAAAGAGAAAAAGACAAGGATCCGAGAAATAACGATGCTGTACGCATAGATAATTTTCATACGTGAAAAAAATATTCTTCAAACGTGATTAACGATTTCCAAATATGCGATACCGATACAAAACATGAAACAGCTTTCATTGTTTTTTGTCAGATTTAATTCACAAGAATAAATTTGTTCGTTCGATAAATTAATATTATAGATAATACAGATATAATTATACAAAATTCGTATCTTATGTCTTAGATTAGATTATTTACTTTTATACCTATTTATTTAGCTACAAATAGAGAAAGAGAGAGAGAGAGAGAGAGAGAGAGAGAGAGAGATACATTGAAAAAAATTAGATTAGCAATCTATTAAGTGAAACGTAGACAGTATTAAAATACAACAAAAATAATACTTAGATACAAAATTTTATATTTATTAAAAAATACAAAGCAACATGAAAGCTTAGTCTGTAAGCCTCAAATAGCTCACTTTATTATCAGCATAAAGTTATTTCTTGGAAAGTTGTTGCTGCATTAATAGACTTCTTTAAAGATAATCTTCATGGTAGTTCCCCGGTATGCTGGATAGTAATCTGCGTAATCTGCAATTAAGTAATACGTAAAATAATTGTCCTATATTTATTAAGAAGAAAGTACGTTAACTATGATTTGAACCTGAACTTCTGGTCGTGTTCCCAGAGCATAAATGAGCGCATCCGCTATGTCTTTCGGTTGAAGACTTGGTACTTTCTGCATGAAGTCATTTATTGTATCCATAGCTATGTTCGTGCTTACAATACCAGGACTAATACCCTGAAAAAATTAGATAAATAATAATGACATTTTTTCTTAAAATTCTATCTTGATAGCTAAATTTGAATAACGGATTCATGTTCAGCGAGCAAAAATACATCGAAATGAGTATTTATACGCTAGGAAAAAAGTTAAATTTTATCGCACGGTGTAGTAAATTAATGCGTTTGTTGTCAATTAAAAGTTATCATTTACATAATCATTTAAAAAAGATAACAGGAAAAAAGTATAATTGCATCTTACGGTAATTCGAATAGGAGCCTTAATTTTCGCTATTTCTCCTCGTACTGTATTAGTCAGAGCAAGAGATGCATGCTTAGTAGTGGGATATAAATTAAAGTCAGGCATATCATCCAGTGGTAAATAATGGCTCAAAACACTATACATCAAAGATATTAATATTAAACATAAATTGCAATTAAGTAAAATTACTTATAATATAATAGTAATATATAATATTACTTATTGACTTTCTAAAAAAATTTTTCGCAATTTTTGTTGTATGATTTATGGAAAATTTTAAAAAATGTTTATTTTTCACAAACTTATTTATTCTAAAAATTTATAGCGATTTATTTAATCATTGTTAACGTAAGAATCGATACCTGTTGATATTGAAAATATGTCCTTCAACGTTTCGTTTGAGCATCAAATGCACTGCTTTATTCGTACACACGGCGACTGCGAGAACATTAATATTTAACAGTCTTTCAAATGTCTTCCTGTCACTCCCTGTAAATGTAATTTATGGAATTTTTTTTAATAAACCAACATAATAGAGGACATCAAAGATTTTTATAATGTTGTCAGTGGAAGTCCCAATTCGCTGTCGAGACACATGCAGTGTTAAATAAAAATATCTCTTTTTTTTTAGCGCAATAATTAATATCTTTGGTTTAAAAAGCCGCTATGTTTTGAGTGAACTTATATAATAGCACTTGATGATCAAAACTATATTTAAACATTTATTCGGTTTTTGAATTTTTCAAGCATTTTGATTAAACGCGTAGATGTATCTTTTAAACAAATTACCATATTTGTTATTTCCTTAAACGTTATTTTTGTAAACGTATGTATATTCATACATACGTTTCAAATTAATATAAAATTGATTGCGTAATATTATGATAAAATGTAAAACACATATTATATTTCTGTACTTAGCCGTAAAATACTCATCACTGATACACTACAAACAATGTTTATTTAAATGATTCTTTATGTGATAAATAATATATGTGTAATACGTGATATCAATCATCATACCTATTACTCGTGATGATGCAACAATGCCAGCATTGTTGACCATAATATCCACACCACCTAATGTCTCGATATGCGAGAATGCTGCATCGATTTCATCCTCGTGAGTTATATCACAGCATATGGTATATAACTTGCCCGGGAAACCTTCCCGCTTACATTCCGCATCGAGTTTTGCTAATCTTCCTTTCTGGACTTCCAGAGCAACCACGTTTATTCCGTTTTGCAGAAGAGCATGTGTAATTGCTTCACCGATGCCGGATCCAGCGCCAGTAACGATTGCGGTTTTACCAAGCCAACGATCCATAATTGCCTGTCTGCAAGTACGACCCCATGTAACATCAACAATTGTTGCAAAAAGAGAGCTTTCAGAAAAGGTTAAAATATTTCAATCTTTCATATTTCGTGTGCAACGATTCTGAAAAATGTTATATAAAATGTTGCAATAGAAATATTTTTGAAACACGGAATAAATTTCAGGATTAATACTTTACACTGTCATTAGATGGACGAGGTAAATAAAAAACTGTGCAACATAGAATAAAAAACGTAGCATGATGAGATATTTCATCAGCATTCGAGTGAGATAATTTTTTTAAAGCAAGTCTCCAAGACAGTTTAAGATAAAAGTAAATAAAATATATTTTCAAAATACAGTTTCGTTCAGCTTAGTGTAAAAATTTATTTTAAGTATCATTCCGATATTCCTGGGATTTCAAAATTATTTTAATAAACTTTTAGCAACATTTCTGATATATTTAGAAATTTCTAATTTTTTTAGCAATCTATCCGTAAGATTTTAAATGCAAGAATAACATTTTGTTATTTCAGAATTGTCTCACTGTCAGAGCTATCACAGAATTTTGTAATATTTATGAGATATTTTAATCTAACAGATAAAATATTTCTCAGACATCTCTGCAAAATTTTTGTACTGCGTTGAATAATAGCTGACGGTTAACATGTCACTAATAGTTGCTAAGCCAAAATTAATATCAAGCCTCTAAAAAGCGTAAAGCATTAGCATTCACAATCGCGGCGACATTGAACTCAACTGAATTTTTGAAAATAACATTTCGATTAACAATATTAACGCACTTACTTGCCTATCTTCTACGTAGTTAGTCAGCTATATTAATTTATCACAAAATAAATTCTAATAAAAACGTGATATTCCAGTATAGATATGAGAGTGATAAAAAATTATCTGACGCAGCAGGTTAAAACGGTCACGTCAACGTTGGTGGTTTTATTACTACTAGTGAGAAAATACTAAAATCATAATCAGAGCAGTTCCAGCACGACCTAAATCATTCTTTCACTAGGAGTGGGGCTACTAAATTCAACGAGATTACACATGATTACACAGTATATACAGGATGGAGTAATAACTTTGTTCACTTGGAATGCCTTGAATATCTCTCTCGATAGTGTACAACTTTCGTATAAATAAATAATTTCATATATATATGAATATATATGCATATGTATATATAATAATTCTTTATAAGTATTATTAAAAATTATAATATTTTTAATATTTTTTTGCTTTGTTCACTACAGAGAGATAAATAAAGATTATAAGAAAAACGGGAATAGAAGTTTTAAACAACAAAATTGCAACAACTGCGAAAAACACGGACATTGGAAACGAGAACGTTGAGCGAAAAAGACTAGAAGAAGAAAGTGTCTGAAAAATCTGAGAAAAAAAAAATAAGTGGAAAGAATAATAAACATGAAAATGCATTAGTTGCAATAGAGCAAACAAATATTTTAATTGCAAACTTGTAAAAAAAAAGTGCTTGAATTTAGGTGCGAGAAATCATATGACAAATAAGAAATATTAGTTTTATATATAAGGAGTTCAAAGAATCTTTAATACTACAAATAGAAAATGCAAAAATTGTAACTGCTTTGGGATGAAAGAGAGAGAGAGAGAGAGAGAGAGAGAGAGAGGGGGGAGGGAGATACAAAAAATATTATGAAAAATTCAACGGTAATACTTGAGAGCCTATAAATATTTGAAACAGATCTTATATGTATCGAAAACTAAAGATAAGACAACCGGATCATATATGCCCTATTTGTAAATAATATAGTAAAGATAATATAGTTAATAGATAACATTAGTAAGTATAGTGCAAGCTATTCGTTAACTATTAATGAATCAAAAGTTTTGCTAATCTTTCTTTCAGGACTTTCAGAGCAACCACATTCATTCCGTTTTGCAGAAGAGTATGCGTATGTGTAAAGAGTATGCTTCATCCAAGTCCGGGCTCAAGTCCAACATCGGTAACGATTGCGGTTTTACAAAGTCAACGATTTATAATTGTCTGCCTGTAAGTACGACACATAGCTTGCAGTTGGGGTTCCAAAAATAACTACCACGCCGAAAATAATATTAAGCTTATAAAAGCATGATCATGCATGAGCATTCGCAATTGCAGCGATATTAAATTTAACCATAAATTTGTGAAAATGGTATTTCAATTAAAACATATACTTACTTGCGTATCTTCTATTCACAACCGTCATTTGCACTAGTTTGCCACAAAATGAGTTATAAAATCGCAGTATTTCAAGACAAATCCACAGGAATATTTAAAAAATGATCGACGCAAAAGGTGAAACCGGTTACATTACTGAGTCATTTATGAATTATAAATGGAAAAACATTAAAAAGATAAAAAGGTAATTATAGCGAGTCTAGCGACAAGAACTGACTCATCTTTCGTTAGGAGTAGAGGCTATTAGGTAAGGTTGTTTGGAAAAAATTTCAATAGGTAGAAAAACCACGACAAATTCCGAATTTCACGGTTATGGAATTTATTCAATATAAATGAGCAAAAACTATAAAAATAACTAATATGTATATATGTGAAAGAAAAAATTTTTGTTTTAATTATTATAATAAATTATACTGATCACGATAGTTGAAAGAAAAACGAAACAAATCGCGGAAGTTTTCTTTCCAATTCAAATTAATATGTGAAGTACATTTTTGAAACAAAAAAACTTTGGAGATGACACAAATGTTATTAAATTTTATCTTAATTTTTAATTTTATGAGAAAAACATAATAGCAACAAGTAAAAATTTTTCCAATTTAAATATGGTTCCTGTATACTATACAATATTTTGTGACAATTACATCTAATTTATTTTTTACATCGATTTTTCGATTTATTGCGTCGATTATCTATGCATTTTTTTTTATTTTGTGAATAAAGCTTAAATTTAATACACTTTCAATTGACGCTAAACTAGAATAGTGATACTAGACTATCAAATTAAAATATAAAATTGACGAATCCATAACAAAATTTATTTTATTACTTTTAATAAAAAAGATTTTATCAGTTTTATTTATTCATTTTTTTCTGAAAAATAGTTTTTATTACTGACATAAACTTTGACGAAAAAAAAAGTGGAATTTTGCCTTGACTACTAGGCTTGAAAATTACATACAATTACACAGACAAATAGATATCTGTGTAATAATATATAATTTTCAAGTTTAGTATGCATGTATAATAATAGTTCTCTGTATGCGATTATACTCTAGCAAATATACCTATATGCACACACATACATGTTCACTAATTTCTATATGAAAGTATTATATAAGTTATGTATATCGTAATAATGTAATAGCTAAATTCTTAAATTAAAAAACAAAATAATGATCTGTATAGAAAGGCATTTCAGATATTTTATAATTTTTTTTACGTAATATGACATCCTTTTCAAGATTTTGCAATCCAACCAAGAAAGATTGTGATAAAAAAAATCCAAAAGAACTAGAGAAAAAGTCAAATATCTTTACAAATGTGGCAAGAGAGTTTAGTGCATCAGCATTTTGATCATCAAGACAATTTTTCTTAAACAATAAGGTTTGCTACGTTTAACTATACAATTACTTATGATGTATAAAAATATGAGTACCAAGTTAAGATGTATCTTGCTGAAATGGAGCAACACTCGCCTATTAAATACTCCAACATCCTCTAATTATTAAAGTGAAGTATTTCTTCGATTCTATCTTTGTCAGAAAAATATTTTTGTGATAATTTCAATGATTAGACAAACTATGTAGCAACGAAAGGATACGAAAGTTTAAACTGATTAATCAAAAAATTGCGAGATCGTTCCCCATGGATTGTATTGAGTAGAAACAGATGGATCTGTCCAGACACCATTTATGTTAAGATTCGCTAATAAAGCGCTCGGTATAACTTGATTTTCGCGACTGAGTCGAGGCCTGATGGCGAGTGAGCACGTGAAAACGTGGGAAGGAGCGGGATGGATGCTATCGTTCCGCGATAATGGCCGTAATGACGACGATAATGCCTCGACACACGCGCCGCGGAACTGGCGGCTTGATATATCGTTTAAATCACGACCGGCGTCATTACGTACGGGTACGCCTCGTCGTAACAACGATTCCGACAACAGAGAGTGCCGGAGTTAAGCACACCCTATAGAGAAGACGCTCGTGCGAAGTCGTTAACAGTGTCATCTCCTTGTCGTCCACCTATGCGAACGGTTGAATATGAAGTAAGTGAGAGCCACACGATGAGTCGTTTGCGGCAATAACGATAGTCTGGTCATAATAACTCTCTTCGTCCATACACATTGATGAAGTTCTACCGCCAACGGGGAAGTATCATACGTGGAATTACGAGCGTTCGCTTTGTCTCCATTCAATTGCGGATGGAAATTTCAGCACTATTTCTTACATATATAGTGATATAAGTTCTACGAGTAAATTGATCATTATGCGGTTCTCCTTGTGTACATACAGAATGGTTTAATAATTACCTCTCGTTTTTGAATATATAAATAATTATTATGATTCAACAGTAATAACATAACGATTCAATCAATATAATAATATAAGACATAATTAAAGTTTCCTGGTATCTCTTGAAGTATTAATTCTTCATTAAAAAACAAGGAAACTTACTTATATCATACATATATTCCAAAATTAGAAGAGACAAATAGTAATTTTAAATCATGAAGATGTTATAAAAGATTGTTTCAAAATTCGCGAATCAAAACAGCAAGAAATTGAAGAAATAAGTTATAAAAATAATAAAATAAAAATATAGATTAAAAAAGTATTTGCCATTTTCCGAGCAATAATTTTTGAGATATAGGTTTACGATTGGTTAATTGCACCTACGGTTAAATAGCTGCCCGTCCATGTTAACTACCTACGATTACTAACTATCGAAGCGTGACTTATGGACAGGCATTTAACCGTAATATATAATTAGCCAGTTGTAAACTTTTATCTTAAAAATTACTACTCGCAAAATGGTAAACATTTTTGTAACTTATTATACTGTATAATGGGGTACGAGGGTCACAAATGGAGGGATCTTGCTCAGGGACGGGAACAGTGGCGGGATTTGGTATTTGCGGCAATGAGCTTTCGAGTTCCTAACGCCTAATAATAATAATAATAATAATTATTCTTATTATTATACTGTATACAATATATTGTATATCTTTAAATTTTAAAATTACTGTTCGTTATTTTAAATCTGATTAACAATTTTTAATGTGTTGAATATAACAAAAATTGTTTAAATAGGCCACATTGTTATCTTATATTATACAGTATTTTTCCACTATATGCATATTGGAAAAATTTATCATTTTTTCCACAGATAACATAATAAATATGTATAAAAAAAAAATTAATATTTTTATAAATTATCATTCTTTTTCTCCTTTTTTGCATAAATTTATAAACTTTTTTATTTTAAATCATCAATTCGTATAAACGCTATTTAGATATTGGCAGGAAAAAAGAAGCACAACTATTAAATTTCCATTTAAACCAATCTACAATAATTCAAATGGAAATACATCTATAAAATTGTACGCTACAAATCAGAATAATTATATATAAAGCAACATAACATAAAAAAATTAAAGAAAAATAAAAAAAGAAGAAATAGAAAGAAAAAAGAACAAAAGAAATTTTTCAATGCTGCACAAATATTACAACAGTTATCAATTTCTATTTATTTATAGTGTTAGTATAAATACTTTGTCAACGCATGTAACCATCGATCCGATATCCTGATGAGCAAATTGTCCCTTCTTCAATTTGAAACTATTATTAATCAAACAGATCACGTTTGCGATTATTAGTATTTTCGCAATTTCGAAAACCACGACCATTTGTTACACGATAGAAAATTCTCGGATAATCCTTAGGGATTATCGTCAGATTTAAATCATATGCATCCGCGTGGGTGAATAATTTCAGTCGTGTATTCGTTTGCAAAGTCAAATTAATTCGTATAATCTTCGTTATCGCATAAAGCGGAGTACATAAACCTCTGGTGCTTGCTAACCAATAATAGAATTTCTCTTCTCCGCCCATGTTATTTCCGAATGAAATGGATAATACCAATTTCCACAATACACATTGCAAATGCATCGCGCTCAATAGATTTGACGCTCTCTAATGTTTAACGTTGCCGGTTTATTCATTGACTTCAAAAGCGCGACCATCCGCTTAAGCAGCAAAGCTCCACCCGGAGATACATAAATGCAAAATAATTGATGTAACGCATCACCATTATTTATGATCTTTTTCCGCTCTATAACTCACATTCTATATTCGAGCTTTATCTTTACTGCATATTTATTTTGGTTCTCTTTAAACAGCATTATACAAACTATAATCTTATGTAAAATTGTACATTGTTTTTCAAAGCCAGTAGAAATAGAAAGACGTATTTTTAACTGTACAAATGTTCGTTATATATTTGCTGTTTTAATTTAAAACAACGCATTTCGCGAAGCGAAATCCTCTCGATTTAATATTTCGCCAGATTGCGTTTCCGCGATAGACAGTATTTTCTTAACGGACTAAAACCATGGGGCGCGCATGTTTTCTCTGGGAGAAATCGCCATCTTTCTTGTTTCTGTATTTTCCAAGTGAAGTAAACTTATCTACATTATTCAAATGATCCTTCAGAGTTCTCGTTTTAGCCTCGTCCAATATTACTCGCAACCGCTACGATGAGGAGACGGAATTCATCCTGTACCGCGGGGATCAGTAGCGTCGCAGTGGATTAAACTATGCACGGCCATGTCGGGAATGCGTTGATAACATTATGCGCATCTTTTTCCCTCATGAATGTCGCCGAGATGCAGACGGATGGAACGAGTGGATTTATAACGGAGGCGAAAGATTCCCGCGCTCACCTCGACAAGACCACCGTGCGTAATATTCATTCTGCGAGATACGCCCCTTGTAATACAGAATGGAAAATCAAGGTCCCACCGCGCGAGTTGCAATCCTCTCTCGCGGACTTCATTATTTTCGTCCACTTATTATTTCATATATTATATCAATCGCTCCGCAACGTTCTAATTTACGTTTCAGCATCGCGCGCGGATTGCATCGAATTGGACGCATATCGCGCAGACACGATTAAATTCTCCATTCGGGAAAGAAAGAGAGGAAACTGTTCTGCAACTTCTCCGCTTCGCAGATTCGCAACTGCGAATTAAGCAAGGAGTGCGACAACAGTAACAACGACAATGTTAAGGAAGAAGCGTAGACTCTGGGGGATGTTGGAGCGCGAGATAACGTGCATGGTTTAGGCCGTATACACTGTATACTAAGCCGGTCGCCGAACAAGAATACAGTGCTCCAGCTACTGCAGCTGCGACATTCTAACTGCTACATGTACGTGCCATATTGTACATTAGCTCGTGCATAAAAAAAATATTCTTAGTAAAAAGACAATTAGGAGGAGACATAGGCGCAACGTTCTTAATTTAATCTTTCTTACGTAATCAGATATGTTATCAATGTGGTTCACAGTGTCATATGTTTCTAAAAAACCTTTCAAGAATTACAGGATAATTAAGAAAATATCCAAATTTTGTACTTTGCTGAATATCTTACTTTATCAAAAAGATTTATAAGAACATTCCTTGAATCTCGGGATAATCAAAAATTAATTAGGCTCGTTAAAATTGTGTTATAAATATTCTGTAATAATGATAAAATGATCTTTTGAATAATATATACTAGTATCCGATTTTTCGCTATTAAGAAAAAGAACATTATACGTATGCATATGTTTCGTTTCTTTCTCGCAAATAATCGAATCTTGTAGCAATGATACCTTTGCAAAAATTTTGTCATTGCCTAAGTCTATCAGGAATATGTTCGGGTACGCTTGAGAGAAACCGCACAGTATAGTTGTTCCGGGAAAATAGCTTTCATTCGTGGCAGAATAATTGAGGTCACCGCACACCACTCCGATGAACGCGGAAATCGGCCGAAATCCCGAAAATCGAATTTTCCGCCTTCGCTCCAATTTCAGTCGGCTTTTAATAAGTCAACAGACAGGCTCGCTCGATATTCAGCCCGACGTGCGGTACTATGGCACAGGCCAATATCGAACAGTCGTGCTCCCTCAGCGTCGTAGGCGAAGGCGCGCAGTTCGCGTTTCGTTCTAACGCGTCACGTGCACGCCGTCACCGCGAACCACTTCAAATCTGACACCGCATCGGCGCACGTACGCAGCCGGTTTAAGCGGGCATGTTTGCACTGCCAGTGTTCCGCTAACGAACCTATCCAACCATCCCCGAGCCCCTCTCGCGAACCCTTAGCGAACCCCGGCTGACTCCTCGTCGTTGCTGTATTCAGCTGCCATATTCGTTCCCCGCTTCGCATATTCGCTTTAATGACATAAGTCGAAACGCTGCGAAACTTTTGACGCGTCGAAATCGTTTTTCTAATTCTCAATCGCGGCACGTCACGATTGCGCCCCAATTTCAGAGAAAGTGTATTCCTTTTATTTGCACACACCAAGACCGAAGTTTTTTGCCAGAATATATTAGTAATCAAATTATTTAAATTTTTACTTCTCTTTCTTAAAAAAGAACCCAAGTATAAAAACATTGTATAAAAACATTCCATAAATATATGTATAATTTTCCGCTGCATTTATATTTCAATCGATTTCGTTTATTTTTAATTTCTAAAATAATACCATATAATAAAAGAAAATAGATTCGGTAAATAGATGCGGTGGTCATTTTTTGGATTTAAAGTCAGCAAATAAAGAAATAAGCGATTTTCAAAGAATGTAGAATTCTCAACATCCTCAAAGCGTTAAATGTACTTATCAATTGTCTAGATTTACCAAAGATATACTCTGAGACTAATTCAAATACGAGAACTAGAGAAACACGGTCAAACAACTGTTAGCGTACGAGTCAGTAGGGAAGAGAAAGTGAGGTGTTCCCTGTCAGAAACAGTTACGAACGCATTTAAGGAAGTTAAATCGGGATGTTTGTTCCTCAACATTTGGTGGCTCTGGTAAATTCAGGCATTTGCGAGATTAGTTTCAATTTTGAAGGAAATATAGCAGCCAATATACAATAACATATGTATATGAACGTTCGCAGGCCAAATTGCTATTAATTCCAATTTATAAGCTTGTTTCAAATCTCTGTACCGATTAGAACAGCTTAGCTTAATGTAAAATACTTAATTTCTCATTTGCACTGCGCAGACAAGTACCTGACAGGGTGTTAACTTGCGAGATAAACTCATCATTGCAAAATGTAAACGAACTAAACGAAGCGACAGAATTTGGAAGCATCAGGTGTTATTATTTGAGGAAGACGCTAAAGGCATGGAAAAACAATGGTAGCGCGAACGCTAGCCATCCCGCGTAAATAAAGAGATAATTTATGATCGTTACACAATGATCGTCATAAATCGCATTTCTACTGGTCGACAGAACGTGCCGTTATGCGAGGAACTCCGCTTCCGCCTGTTAGCCTCAATCCCTTCCCGCACCGCCATGCTGCAGTGTCGATATTTTACCGCGGGAACGCAATACACGGCCGGCATAATTTATCTGTTTTCAAATATGCCCGCGCCGATAGATTTACATATTTTAATATAAATTCCTAAATGCCGGCCCCCGTCCATACAGACAGCCCCATGAACCAAGTACATCTTTATCGATCATCACTCTACCGTTTTACATCTTGCTTCTTATGTACCCCCGCCTTTCCTTAATGTAACAGCTAAGAGCACTTCAAAATGAGAAATAAAAGCAACGGATTCTTTGCGTGTCTTCGCGTTATTAATTGTATATCGTAGCAAGTAAAGTAATAGTGGGCGACTATCATAACTTAAAACTGCTTGCAATTTATTTTTTGATAAGTGTTTGGAAGGGATACAGTAATATAACAATATTAAATACAGTTATATGTATACAGGCTGTATGCAGGCTGAATCAAAATATCACAGTAAAATGATTCTAAAAAAAAGTTAAAAAAGTATTTGCCATTTTTATTCCAAGCAATAGTTTTGGAAATATAAAGGTTTAAAACTGACTAATTACAGAATGTTTCATGGAAAGTTGCTGAAACTAATCAATTGACATTTTTAAACGCACATACAGGGAATAGAAAAAATAAAATATTTTTTAATAGAAGACATTGGTAGTTTTATATATTCATGTATAAAATAAAAACAGTCGATAATTTAAAAAATTTTATTTAACATCTTTTTGTCAAAAGAGATGTTAAATAGTTTCTTAAATTTTCGAAATATATATCATTAATATGGACGATATTTCATATTTTTATAAACATGTAATTGAATAATACAAATATTTCAAAAATCGTGCGTTTACTTTATATATAAATAAAACTGAAAAATGTTTTCTATTTAAAAAATATTTTATATTTTTTTCTATTCCCTACGTTTAAAAATCATAGTTGTTAGTATGTGTATTAGTTTCAGTAACTTTCTATAGGACACTCTGTACAAATTACAATTAAATCTGTCCGTGGATCACGTATAAATGTTAGTGATCGCACATGGTGATTTAGCCGTTTAACCGTAATCTGTAATTAACTATTCTTAAATTTTTATGTATTGAAAACTGTTACTCAGAATAAAAAATTGCAAATATTTTTTTAACTTATTTTTTTCAAAAAATTTCTTAAATTATTTTAGATTTTAAATGTCAAAATATCTTATATAGATTAAGTTTATAATAATCATTATGATATATTTTATTGTAAGCTCCATTAAAAGCAAATATTGATTAAATTATATTATGTCAATTTTCAAAATCACCTATGAATAGCATATAATATCTGATTATAACGCTGTGAGAAGAGATCTAATCGCAGAACTAGAATACGAGGCATACACTTAGATTTTGACAGGACTCGACACCCGATGCATGCCGCGAAAATCGATTTTCCTGATAACGCTACGCGATTCCTTCGAACTGCGCGAAGCACGACGGAACTTGTTTGACACCTTAACTATCGCTCGCACTCGAATGCCTCCATAGTTGACAGTCGAGCTCGGTACGGCTGTAAGCCGTTATTGTCGGAAATTCATGTTTAGAAGCACGCATACGGATGCACAACGTAGATATGAGAGACGCACATTTTGTGTATAGGAAACGCGCATTTCAATCGTTCATGTATAAATGCCAAATAACGCTGTATTTGTCATACGACAAGCAGGACGTAACTATTGGGTGTGTGTAGCAGCCACTTCGTCGAAATTTGAATGCAACGATTACACGCGAACGCATTGCCGATAACGTTGCTTCGCGATAAGCTGAATTTGTCACAAATCGGAATGTCGTGTATATCTTTTTAGAACGACATGTACAAGTACAAGGCATCGTGGGAGATAAACAACAGCGATATCTGATAGTCAGTATTTCGTTTCCTGATAGTATACTGACTATAAATTTCGAGTATGCACTGTAAAATAAACGATAAATATCCTTACAATGTCATTTTTCATATATTTCTCGTAAAGCAAACATTATAGATATACAAAATCCTTATTTTAGATTTTACTGTATCATTTATTGTTATCTCTGTTTAACTAAAAATGTAAATACATTGAAAAAGATTAGATTAGCAAAATTATTATTGAAACTTAGACAGTATTATAGGAAGAAAACAACTTAAATATAAAAAATTTGGTATTTATATAAAAAATGCAAAGCGATATGAAACTTAGTCTTTACCAGCTACTAACTTTCTTTACTTTATCGTAAGCGAAAAGTTGTTTGTCGTAAAGTTGTTGATGCATTAATAGACAGGCTCTTACTGAAGATATTCCTCACATTAATTCTCCGGTAGGTTGAATCGTGAGTTCCGTAATCTGCAATTAATTAAGGCGTAAAATAATTTTTCTATATTTATTATTTATTAGAAAGAAAGTACGTTAATGATATTTTGAACCTGAACACTCGGTCGTGTTCCAAGAGCATAAATGATCGCATCCGCTATGTCCTCCGGTAGAATATACTGTGCTTTCTCAAAAAAGTTTTTCAAACTATCGTCATGCGCAACTATATTTGTTTTTACAGTACCAGGACTAATGCCCTAAAAAAACCAAACAAGAAAGTAATAATTACCTACATAATAAACAGAAGCATAGCTCGTAATACTTTGTATAAAAATAATATCATAAACATCATGATAATATATCTGCTATAATATTATGCTGATAAATATAAGCACCAATCACTGTTTGCATTTAATAATATATGTGAGTATTTTATTTGTGGCTTCTATTATCTCATTGTAAAACGGTTTGCCATCAATATATCAATAAAGTAATATTATAATTATTATAATGCGTTTCTTGTTAATTAAAAGTTATAATTTATACATAATATTATAAAAATATTATCTTACAGTAACTCGAATAGGTGCCTTAATTTTTCCTACTTCACGTCGCACTGTGTTAGTCAGAGCAAGAGATGCATGTTTACTAGAGAAATACATATTACATTCAAACAAATCGTTCGGTATTCTGTGATGGCTCACAATACTGTGGATAAAAAACATCAATATTAAACGTACATTAAAAAATCTTCCACAATCGTTCATAGTTTATGAAAAACCAAGGAAATTTTTTTGTTAAATTTATTTGTTCTAAAGGCATATTTATTTATTCAATCATTGTTAATGTACTAATCATAGATAACAATACCTGTTGATATTGAAAATATGTCCTTCACTGTTTCGCTTGCGCATCGAATTAACTGCTTTATTCATACATACTGCGACTGCGAGAACATTAGTATTTAATATCTTTTCAAATGTCTTCCTGTTGCTATCTGCAAATGTAATTTATGGAATTATTTTTAATAAACTATGAATATGATCGAGGAAGCTAAAATCTTATAAGAGCCACAATTGGCTGCAGATCGTACGTGGCAAAATAAAGCAAATAAAAGTAAAGATCTTTTTTTTTAGTAACATAACATTTTTCGCTTAAAACATTATTCCATATCCCTACTGCTACTGAATACGCTATTTTTGAATGACTAATATTTTGCGATCAAAAGACACTAGATTTTTATAAGATATTTAGTCGGTTTTCGAATTTTTCAAGTATTCTGAGATTAAACGTATTGACAGTCACGAATACTTTGTAGCTGCATATCAATGTAATTTTGATTGAATTATAATATTTGTTATTTCCCGAAATAATTACATAAATATATAAGTTCAAATTAATATCGAATTAACTCAATTGCACAATACTGAGATAATATGTACAATACATATTGTATTTCTACAGTAGCCATAAAGAAAAATTCATTACCGATATCGGCATCTAAATGATATTTATACAAATAATTCTTTAAAAATTTCTTATTTGTGTAATATTCTATATAATCATCATACCTATTATTCGTGATACCTCAATAATGCCAGCATTGTTGACCATAATATCCACACCACCGAACGTTTCAATTTGCAAGAATGCTGCATCGATCTCGTCCTCGCGAGATACGTTGCAGCATATAGTATATAATCTGCCCGGGAAACGTTCTCGCTTACAATCCGCATCAAGTTTTGCTAATCTTTCTTTCAGGACTTCCAGAGCAACCACATTCACTCCGTTTCGCAGAAGAGCACGTGTAATTGCTTCGCCCATGCCGGATCCAGCGCCGGTAACGACTGCGGTTTTACCAAGCCAACGATCCATAATTGCTTGTCTGCAAATACGACGTAGCTCGTGGTTGACATGCCACTAATAACTACCGAGCCGAAAATAATATCAAACTCATAAAAAGCGTAATTATGAATGTTCACAATCGCGCAGCGACATGAAATTTAGCCGTGAATTTGTGGAAATGGCATTTCGATTAACAATACTAGCACATATACTTACCTGTATATCTTCTATTCGCAGCCGTCAGATGTACTAGCTTGTCACAAAATGAATTGTAAAATCGCGATATTCCAGTTTCGCAGAAGAGTTAAAAAAATATCTGATAATAAACCGAGAAGATCGCGGTCAGTAGTTTCATACGAACTGCAAATGAAACTTCACTGAACGTCATATTTATATAATCAGAACGATTCTGATATCGAGGTGGTATTATCTTTTGGTAGGAACGGAGATATCGTATGTTGAAGATTATATAACAAGTAAATACAAATATGGTTATATAACAAGTAAATACAAGTAGTTCTCTCTAGAAATAAATGATATATGCATTATATAATAGTTTTTTAGAGAGATAAATATAGATAAATGTGTAATTTAGATGTATAATGTAGATAAATATGTAATAAATGTAGATAAATGTGTAAGATAAATGTGTAATTTAGAGATATGAATATATAACAAATCACATCTACAGATGCACACATACATTCACCCATTCCTTTATGAAAATATAAGTTACATTGTAATAATATGAGAAATTCATCAGCCGAAATTAAATTTTCAAATTAAAAGATGTAATAAAAATTTGTATATGGAGATGCATGTAGATATTTTATTATATTTTTTAAAATAATATATATTGTTTTTCTCTGAATATTTGTATGTATTATTAATTAGAAATCAATAAGTGATGTATTAATACACCTTTAGCTGTTATTCAAAGCAACGAAAAACATTTCTTAAAATAAGAAGCAGATCCGAACGAGCCATTAATTTTCTTATAACCCACAGCCAGCGAACCGCTATGAAAAGCGTCAAAAGTTTTTGCACTCGTATCACAACTCTAATAGAGAATATTCTGTGAAACACGGAGACCATTTTTCGTTGCAGACATGTCCTGAACGTTGAGCACGTATAGGCCAGACGCATCATGGAGAAGGACAGAGATCCTTCGGCTTAGGTTTATCCGTTTACCCACTGGTTCCATCCTACGGTTTTGCCACGGCCTTTACTTGTTTTAAGTGAAGCGCGACGTGACCTGCCGCAATCCCCTTCGTATCCACATACAATCACATTGGCTTCTGCGTACCGTCTTTGAACCAATCTCTTCCGTAGAAACATCGGGCAGAATATCAGGATATTTCGAAATCCTGAAAATTCCAGTAGATGACTTCTAGAGACCTATCTCGTTTCGTAAGAGGAGGATCTTATTGTCAAAATATACAATACAAATATCTCAATTTATGACTGTCGGAAGTTTAAGTTTCGAGACCTTGGCAAAAATATTCATCTATATATATTTAAAATAAAAGAAATAATTCGAGACACTCGAAAAACAAAATTAATGCATCCTGCATGCATAGTACCTACATCAATATAGCGAAAGGACTGCAAACATTGATTACTACCTAATTAATTCAATTAATTAACGCTTTATATGTATATGAATATAGAACACTTATAGAAAGAAGCAGGAAGAACGAGAAGCTTTACATCTAACCACAGATGTAATAAGAATAGACTGCGTATTTCTATGAAATTATCACTTTAAAAAGAGTGAAGTAACTTGAATCTATCGTTCTGTTTCTTTTTGAAATATCAAGTTGAAGAAAAATGCCGACATACCATTCAATTCTTTTTAATGGAATACAGAAGCTAACAAAATCAGAGAATATGCAGTTCACGCTGTTATGTCTATGCTTATGTGTCTAAGATAAATAAGCAATCGGCAAAATTTTACTGATGTGTCTCAGCACTGAAACTGCACTCGCTTTGAACGCTCACGGAGTAAGTTTCATTCTATCTTCCTTTTACATATGAATAATAAACAATAAAAATAAAATAAAACTTACAGTATCAAGAACAAATATAGCCTGAATACCACAATTTTTATTTATATTAAACAAAAAATACTTAGATAAAATTGAACGAATGTAGATTTTTATGTTTTTACTGCAGCGTGAATTTATTTTTTATATTGATAATTTTGTTATTTTCGATCTTTAATAATCTCGAGATTCGGAGTAGAAACCGCTGCTACTTCCTCCTCTCGCTCTCTCTCTCTCTCTCTCCTTCTTCGCAGATAAACGATACTCGTTTCCGGACGCAATAACAACGGCGTGTATCGATCTTCGTGAGCCGGCATCTGGTACCGGGTCCGGTGCCAGGCCGAGAGCATTATTCTTGTTCACGCAGGACGACGAGGAAATCAACAAGAAAACCAGAGGAGGCTTCTCTCTCGCTTCCTGGCCCGGTCCGGCCCGCCAGATGCTACTACTACTCGACCATTTCTCAATGTTGCCGTGATTACGCGCATCGTTCCGCACTTACTACCATGGATTCATGTTTTTTTCATAGACGACAAATTATATAACGACGTGCAGGTATGTGATCTTGTTGAACTCGAGCGAAATTACGAGAGATGTAGTACAAAAGATTCGTTTCTGCGAGATGAACAGTATCATATTACACTTACATATATATGTGAGCAAGAAGAGAGCTATATGCTTTCCTTTTAGAAAATTTTTCATTATAAAATTGTTCTCGGACTAAATGTTTCCTTTAGCAAAAATTTACGACATATTTTGCATAAATATGGAATAATTTAATATTAAAAACTAAACAATTTTAAGATCAAATAGATCTTTCTAAACCAAATGCTTATCTTTTAGTTCAAAAAGTTTTAAGCAAAATGGCGAATGTGTTTCAATACAGGACATAATGTATGCGTGAGTTCTCTCTCTCTCTCTCTCTCTCTCTCTCTCTCTCTCTCCGATTTTTTTTAAATATTTTATAGTATTTATTCCGCGGAAAGTGCTTTAAAATCGATGAAAGGCAACCGTATTTCTTCAGATATCAGAAATGTTCGGGCACACGACTTAAGAAGTAACGACCTTCGAACCAAAAATATTATTATACTCTGCACCAGCTGACGAGGAAATCAAAAAGAAAGGTGGAGGAAAGCTGTGTTCCTCGATTCCGAAGCGCCATATGCTTCTGCCGCTTGGCTATTTTTCAATGGATCGTGATTACATATACCAATCCGTATTGCTACAAACCCTATAAGCTTTCCTTCCTGCAGTATATGTAACCATGAATTGCACGTATTAAACGCGAAACAAAATAAACTTCAGATTGAGAGTTGATTATCACGAGAAAGTTTCAGAATAAACTGCGACAGATGTAGACATTTTTAAACGAGTCCACACACATATGTAATCTTTTCTAAGCGATTAATAAACAATTATTTTATAGGAAAATAGAAAAGACTTTAATCACTACAATCTTACAAAAACAAAAATCACTGTGCAATCTCCACGAAAAAAGTTTTTTTATTTATTCGCTCCTTATGTACGTTACATGTATCCTCGCCGTTTCCAATAGCTTCTGTGAAAATATATAACCAGCCGACTTCTGTCCAGAATCTTCGATTCTACAAAAGTTTCGCTTTACACGTCGTTTCCGCTGGCCAGATGTGGAGAAACGACCATTGGGCACCCATAATTTTCGAGTTATCGAAAAAACTTCGGATCTGAAGTGAAGCGGGTGCCCGCCGAGAATTTCCAAAACTTTCTTTCTCGCCAGGTGCAAACGAGATGCAAACAACCTGGTGCCAGACCATTTTGAAAATTCCGAGCAGGTCATCCAAGTAGCTCCGCGTGCGGGAAATACGAAATCAGCCGCTTACGCATTTCGCGCAAGCATCCCCCATGGCTTCCCCAATAACTCTTAAACTATGACGGCCCGCGATTGAAGGCTTTTAAAATCTTGTGTGTGATAAATAAGGTAGAAAAAGAAAACGTGAAAGAAAATTTCGAAAATCCAGACTCGTTGACCCATTTCAACTCTCTGAGTTGAAGTAGTTACTTTATACTAGCGCGATAAGACGTAAACGAAGTGCGGCGACTTTGTCCAACAAAAACTCGGAAACTTAGGAGCAAGTCCATCGCAAAGTTCTCCATTACCGGCCCTGCTCGGAAAACTGTTTGCGTAATATGTAGGACACAAATGGGGACAAAATTTAAGAAAGTCGCTGCAAAGTTACATCGCGCAAGTCACGAGTTTCTTTTGTCCGTTCGCTTAATTATTCCTCCATTTCTCAGAGATTCATATTTATCTGGTATGAAAATAAACTCAAAAATCTATGATGTTCGCGGCGAGAGAACGCTAACTAGAAAGCGTATCGTCCCGAGCAGGGATGAGAAAAATGAGGGAAGATTTGCCCGTTTTCCGCTTCAAAGCGCCAGATGTTCCCGCTAGTCGACCATTTCTCAACGACGCCGTGATTACACGCATCACTTTGTATTGCCGCAACATCGCGTGTTTCTTTTTCTAGTAACAGCAAAATGTGCATAATACAAGCGAACGTGGTGGAAACTTATTCTAAGCTGCATCTTCCTTACGATTAATGAATAAATATTCCTTCACAATTTTGAATCGTGATAAGATTACTTAGTTTTTATTTTAACTTAACTTTTATTCCTCACTAAAAAAAGAAGAAATTGTCAATTTATTGAATTGTCACTAAAAATTTACTTAATAGTAGCGAGATATAATAAGCCAAACTAAAGAATTATTCAAAATGTTTTCCAAACTTCAATAACGAATATATTTTATAAAAAGTATTAGTAGAAATATACAACAAATACAAGCCATGCAAAAAAAAAGACATTAGTAAGAAAGATGGATTCTTGATTTCCGATTTACTTCTGATTCCACTTGACGAGAACGGAGATTTCTATCACAGTTTTACAAAGAGCTCATCTATAATGGAGGTTGCCTAGAAGTTATTTGGAAGCCTATTCGGTAGTTTAAAGGAACTATCGAAGAATAGCTGAGAACATAGAACGAGAGACGCATTCAACTTCGTTTCCGAAGCAATAAACGGTAACGGACGGTATCGACGTTCTTTCAAGCTATCGAACTAATCTATAAACGTGAAGTAACTGGTTCCGCGTTCTTATGATGTGTGTCAAGTCCATATTTTCGTTCATCAATCCCGTTAATATATATTTAAAGATATATATTTAAATGAAAAAATGTTTTTTAAATAGATGTATACATTTAAAAAATAACATAAAGTACTTATAAAATGCAAAAATAACTATTTCACTAACAAAAAAAGATATTAAACAATTACATTTAAATATTATGACGATAGCGAAAAATTGAAATGATATTTAACAAAAAAGATAAATTGGTATAAATCTTGTTATAATGCGACAACGAATAATTACTGAAATCATATCGAACTGTTTCGTTTATTAAAGCATCGATAAATGGCATCGGTAATTCATTTCAATAGTTTCCTGTAAAATCTCTTTCTATGATTGCCACCAACATCTCAACATTGTTGAGTACATCCTGTATTGGATTTTATAAGAAAAGAAGAAGCGTTTTTCTCTCGAGACTGTAATAAAAAGTAAACAAATTCAGAGTACGCAATGACGTGCTCTATCTGACATTCAACGTCTTCATACTTTATGTCATCATTAAATTCTTTGTATATTTCATCATTTGCATTGAATTACATCTATATTTTATGTCGTTAACAAAATCATGTATTGTAATGTTTTACAAAAAAATTATATATTTTTACAAAAGAATTGTATTAATTTGCGATGTAATACTACAGTATATACATGTGCAAATATCTGCACGGTCATAATAAATATCACATAATTATTGTGTAAAGATATAAAATACACAATCATGACACTTCTCTCACAATAATTCAAACATTAAGATAATAAGTGCCATATCTCACCCAAGAATTAACATGACTCTATGAAAACTGAAATATTCTTCGATTAATGCTAAATACTTTAACGACTGCGTACCCATGTTTTTCTGCCACCATCAAAATACCTCTTCGGCTGATTACTCCACGGGTAAAAAACAAAAGGGGAAATAAAGTGACCGTGCAAACCCGTAGTTAGTTTTACTCAACGCCTCGGTCACATTTCCATGATCTGCATTCTGATGCACGGGTCTTTCACCAGCGCTTCTACCTGTTTCCAGATCCTCCTCTGTTTATTCCCGTGTATAATTTTAGCCGACCAGTGACTCGTTAATTTCTCGGTGCCTCGTTCGCGGTCATTCCTATCCTCTCGAGCCCCTCTGTGCCTATCCCGAGCTCGTATTCGCCATTGGTACGTCTAACGACCGGGCGTCACTGTACGGTACAGCCCTGAGACCGATCTCACTTATACATATTCATGAGGCAATAAGCCCGCCGCTGATCTTCCGGGGAATGGAACAACAAGGGAAGAATGGAAAGTAGGGACGGTGATGCTGGGCCTGAGAGCAGACATCGTCGGCTCTCGCTCACTGGGGAAACACTCGTCAACCCTCTTTCGACTGTTTTGGCATTCCCGTTTACGTGGTAACTCGGCCGCGTTTTATTCCACGAGTGCCTAAGAAGAGAGGGCGTATAGATGAGGGACCGTACGATATTATTTTACAGACCATTTGTGTCGCACGTGTGCGATAGCCTCCTGCTACAACAATTTTCCCTTTGGATCGTCAAACGTAATGCTCGACCTACTGCATCAAACATGACGAAAAGGTCGGATTGACAAGAATTGCTTTTACCTGTGGCAGTTACAATCTCTCAAAGCCATGAAATGCACGAGTGCGAAATTGCTTGAATTCGAAATGTCACCCAAAGAAAATTTAATATTTTACGAATATACAACTGTAGTCAATGTATATAAATCAGGACACGTGTAAAACTGAAAGTTGTTTAAAATGTAATAGTGATTCAGATATTACTTATACGTAAATATCTACTATTTGTCTCTCAGGACGATAACAGTTACTTTCGAATTTACGCATTCATAAACGCTGTTGTTAATCCTTTGGAGCGACCATGGGATACAAACCACGAGCATCGTGAAACCACACGGTAGTTTTACGATGGCCGTACTCAAAGGATTAATATCGACGCCACGTTAATAACAAATAGTAAATAAATAATATAAGCAGAGCGTATAGCAAAGAGTGAACTCTAAATATCAGAAAATGTGTATTATAAGTAAAACGTCAAAACAGTTATGACCAGAATTTAAGTCAAACATATCAAGCATAATTTATTTAAAAAAATTGAATAGAATATCTCAAGCATACTTTTTCCTGGACATTTTAAATTCCTGTGAGAAATACATCTATGGTGCAGATTGCATAGAAATCTCGAGATATTTCGTACGTTTGTATTCCAATACAAATCGAATAAAAGCCACGCCAACGTATATCTCAATTTTGAATTCGAATTTTGCGCATCGATCGTTCTGCATTAACAACAGCCGACTCAAAGAGTCCGCATGGCGGAAGTATTTGCGTCGCAAACATCGTGTTTGTCAGAGGCTGCGACGCCTCCATCTAACTATTCGTCCCCTCACCGCGTCTGTCTCACCCTTTTTCAACATTCTCCATCTCGGGTTGTCCTTCTGCCTCCCACACTCGCGAAATGTCGTGGTGTGAATACGAAACCGTTTGGCACCTCTGAGCTGAATTCGAAATTCACTCGACGACAATGCGGCGATCAATAGAGATAGTACGGTTCTAATCTCGCCTTCTCATTAGCCACGTTTGTTATTCACGACAGCCATGTCAGCCAAAAATTATTAGAGAGAGAATGCAGTTTCACAGTGATGGAAGGAATGAATCTGCGATCTGTATTCGAAATTAAAGATTCTGAGCTGAGACGCGATCGTGCGTTTTAAAAACGAAGAAATTAAAAACGTTATGTAAACTATTAATGATCATCAAGCGAGTTGGATACGAAGATGTAATAATTGATTGTCTCTGTCGCACGCCAATTAAGTTTGCCGAAAAACTCTGAAGGATATTTCGTGACACGTAATTTATTCCGCCCACGTTACTCACGGATTTATAATTAATTTTGTGTTTTAACTGTAAGAGACAAAGTTTAAAATAACTCATCCGATATTGTCAATAGCAAGCAACAGCCTGTCGTCGACAACTCCTCGTCGCTTCTCGTCGTAGCCAAAGGGCACTCGACTCGAACAAAGAACGGCTGTTACCGGGTGTCTGCGACTTAAAGCTTCAGAAAATGTCCCGCCCAGAAAAATGCATCGTTTACCATTTTCGAAGCGTTACATCGAAGCGCCGTACACAAAGACACGATACTATTGACTCTATCAACTGCTGGGGGGGATGAGAGGGATTCCATTCAATTCCAAGTTAATTAGAACTGTGCCAATTTTCCTGTTTATCTCGATTTTCTGCGCTCTTATCTCTTAAACCATTTGCATAATACGGCTCGGCCGCGCGGTTTAACGCCAAGTGCTCTCACAGAGCTCAATTTTGTTTGAATCAATAGGAGTATATATTTCCCGAGCACGTTCATTCGCCGTGGTCTCCGCGGGCAAGGCGCGTTACGTGCATACGATTTTCAATCAGCAACTTCCCCGCGCGCACTAGCATACCGCACAATACAACGTCACTCATCCAAGAGGGACAATATATCCCGGAATCCATTGATAAAACGCACAATACTCGCATTCGAAAGCTTCCCCTCCCTGACATGCAAATGCTCCTGCATTCTCAGATGGCTGCGCATCGTTTCTATTTTACCATAAATGAGTCAGTATTGCAGCGCTGCACATTTATACTCTCAACATATTGTGATTGCAGCTTATTATCTTTGATATTTCAAATAATCAATAAATTAACAATAATTTAGCAGAATGGCTAAATTATTTATAAAATCCTTTTCTTACGTTCGTGCTTGTATTTAAAGCTGTTAAAACGTATAAGTAATACGTTAACTCAATTAATATCTAAATATATATAAATCTTAGATTTAAACTATAAAATTTCTTAATAATTTTCGATCGATTAAGTTTGCATTGGTCATAAAAAATGTAAATCTCATATTCGGCAGACACTCGACGTTCCGTTTAAAGGACCCCTTTAAAAGTTCTTCAAATCTCCTCTTTCAAACCAAAAAAGGCCATCTAGGATCCCGACCTTTGTCCAATAGTACCCATGGCAACGTTTCTGCTATAATGACACTCTCAACGAAACATCCTTCGATTCCCGCGTCCCCAAGTGACGCTATTACGTTGCCCGTGATTCCTCGCTACGCAGGATGGTCCACTGTGGTTTCGGGTGAAGGCTAAGTACAGCCCTGCGGCCTTTTCGCACAGTAATTGGTCCTCGGCGAGTGCGGTCTCACTGCTTCATTACGCAAATTGACTAGCCGAGTAAGTGGCATGAGCATCTCAAAAGCTACTACCATTTATGATTCTGAACTCTGCCTAATGTGTTACCCGAACGAGATTCTGAGACCATGCTGTAAATCCTTAGTAAAGTAACTCTTCCTCCTTTCGTACTAGCGCACCAATTACGAACTCTGCTAGCAGTGTCTTATTACTTTCGCTAAAAGTACATGAAACCACAAAACCACTTCCTCTTCCTTTACCATATAAGTCTCTTAGACATTTTCAAGCGACTTACGAGTACTAATATAATCATGCAGCGATTTGAATCTTTAAGATCTTCAATAAGATCACACATAACAAGAGAGATAAATTGAAGAGAGTAGAATGCAGACTCTCTTTTGTTGAGACATTTTAATATCGCGTTGTCTATTAAAATATATTTGTTAAAACAAAATTCAAATTGACTAATGAAATTTTGTTTTAAAAAATAAAATGTCTAACATGAATTCGATGTTGTCAACACAGCTTTTACATACATATAATATATTATGTAAATGCAAAATTAACCAGCGGATCGCGTTGTTTGAAACATTTATGATCTGAAAGTTTCCGAGATAAATGTACTTTCACACTTCCTGATGGGATGTTAAAAAATTAATGAGATACCTCGTGATTAACGTAAGCGACTGCATAAACTAGGCAGGCCTGCCGTCATTGGACGAAACGAAAGGCATGGCCAGGAAGCGGGGGAGCAGAGCACTTAGAATATCATAAATTCGCGGCCACGATGGAAAAAAAAAAGCAACTTACTCCGTAAACGCGATTTTGCATTAACCACTCGAGGGATGGGGTTCGCAGCGCGTCGGACGGGAAAGGGCTGGCATGGGCGGACAGGTATCTCAACTTTTCTCATATCGTTTCACGTTCGTTATTACGCGCCGAGTTGCCGCGAGGCGGATGAGTAAAATTAATGGCTCCCATTTGGAACTATTCCCATGGACTTTCGCCTTTTTTCCTTCTCGTTACCTCTCGCACTCCTTCCAGCATGTTCACTCCACGTCTATTCGTTTCTCTTTCCTCGTTATCGTTACACCACCACGGGATTTATAATTAACGTTAGCATTCCTCGGCCCGGTCGCCAATCGTGAGGCGTCGACGCAAACTTTTATCAAATTATTGGAACACAATGCTCTCTTTATTTTGACGCTCGGCATTTTACCAAACGAAATGGGAGCTAACTGATTTTTCTACGGAACTGTTAATGCGCGCCACATTGTAAAACGTTTTTAAAATAATTACCGACGCTCTATCCGTTTTATTTCATTTATTTTGATAAGTAGTAAACTCATTCGCCAATCTGTCATTCTTTTAACTTAATCAATGTAGCAATCAGTTTGACATTTCAAAATACAATACAATCTACATCAATATAATGTCATAGTCCAAATATTACACTTTTTTATAATAGAATAATAAATTAAAACTATACACAAAACTAAGCAAGTTAGTAAACGTTTTTATGAAAAAATTTATTAAAAAAAAAATTCTCAATATAAAATATATATATATATAACTTTGTAATGTATATAACTCTATTTACAAATCTATCACTGTATTAAATTGTCTTAAGCGTGTTTTTAAAAATAATTTCTTTCTGGAGATGGATCGTATCTATCCATCTGAAAGAAAACACAAATGCATCTCGAATTAATCGGAACGTAATCACGGTAACACGTTTACCGCGCGCCTCGTGTATCTCTCTCATCCGACGCAATTACGAGATATACGTGACAAATTGCTCGCATTGCCGATAAGTTATTTACATTTCATTACCGGCGTCCGAGTAATTTGTACTCTCTGCCGGCGTATCGGAAATTTTTTGCTATCGCGCCGCGTTGCCGTGGAAAAAGTGCGAGTGGTTGGAGAACAGGTACAGGTAAGGGATGGACAGACGAAGGGGTTGGACAGGGGAAGGAGCGACAGGACGAAGTACAGAAAGAGAGGAGGAGAATTACATCGATGCGGATGGAGACGCGACACGTTTTTATTAATACCTTCTCGCACACCCTCGTCCGTAGGCACGTGACGCGTCGAAGGAAAAAGTTAACGAACTTCTCGAAGCGTCGCAACGAAGGAACCTGCCTGATAAATAGCGAAGGATGATGGGGAAACGGGCTGCAAGAGCGCGCATAGCCGCATCTATCGGGCGAACCAAGAATGTCTCCGATGATATATGGGACAGATAACTCCGAAGGGTGACTGGGTAATTCATTCGTAAGTCATAAGTCCGCGCGATAAGGGTTATTTATCGATCTTTCCCCTTTCTTATTCTTTTTTTTTTTTAACTCTCCCGTAGGCGTGTGTCAAACGAGGGTTAACGGAAACCATCAGTTGATATTGAGTTTGTTAGAGGAGATGAAAAAAATGGAGGAACTTAGACAGCGCCGGGATTAATCGGAAAGCAATATCAAGAGCATTGCTTCTTTTTCAAGATATAAAAGATGTAATTGGATAAAAGATATAATTGAATAATTGTCGATAAAAATACTAAGTGTAAGTGTAATTCGTATATCTATTGTAATAAATAATTAATTTAACTTTATATACGATTAATATTGTCGGTTTTTAAATGTCAAAAATACGCATTTAAAAAATATATGTAAAATTACATCAAATAATTGTTTTTGTTTTTATTTTGAATCGCATCGTTTAAGTAATATAATGTTGTAATTAGAGCAAAATAGATAAGAAGCGCTTGACAATAATCCAAGCAGTTAGAAAGAGAGAAAGAAATAGTTAAAGAGAGAGAGAGAGAGAGAGAGAGAGAGAGAGAGAGAGAGTCGGAAGGTTAATGCACACCGTAAACAGACGTAAACACTGTGTTCGGGCTTGTTTGCGAACGTATATCAGAAATAAATCTAAATTTAGCGCTGGTACGAAAAACTAAATCCTCCGCAATTTCTGCTCCGACTAGAAGCAAAAACCTGGAGAACGCCGCTTGCCCCAGCGATGTGTCATAATAACGTTTCTGCAACCATGGTTCCTCTGGCATGATAACCATGGGTCACGATCTCAGGATGGTGACTCGTCGCCCTTTCACCATGGAAACCCTTAAACCGTACCGAGACTAAGGAATTTGTGGCTCCACTATGAAACTGTAGCGACGTTGTTGGTCTCTGTCTTCCTCACCCTTCCTCATCCTTAACTCTAATTGTCCTTCCCTGCATCGTACACACGTTTACGTAAGTGTATGCGTGAAGAGACGTGTTTCATAAACGCAAATAGCGACTTTAAAGCAATATAGGTAGAGCCTAGCTTATTTAACCGAAAGAGAGAGAGAGAGAGAGAGAGAGAGAGAGAAACAGAAAGTCGTCTGGAAGAGAATTTAAGAGCTTTTTATAATCTTACAATTTCTAATGGGGTTTAATCCTTAGAGAACAGTTTTTTAAGCACATTGTTTGTTAAGCAATTTTTTTTTAATTCTAAAATTATGATCAAGTTTAGGTATATGTTGAAAAATAATTCCCCAAAAGAACGCTATTAATGGCAAAGATGATTCTTAATCAAGAATCGCTCAGAATAGAAAACCGCTCTGGAGCGTAAATTGATTGGTTCTGGGATGAGGTGGCAAGGTGGTAGATCTGATCGATTGATTTGCCTACCAGGAGTGCCTGTGGTACCTGTGGTACCAGCGGAGAGTGCCTTAATTAATCCTGGAGTGGGGAGATATAGTATCCTGCGGTGCGCGGCTGGTTTCCAATAGATGAGATTTCTATTTCCGAAGTGGCTCGCTGATTCCCTACCACGGAATGACATGTAGTACGAGATTGGACATTCCTCACATGGTATGAAAATGTCTAGAACACGCGCGATCTTTTCAACCATTTTGACCTACTTATTGAAAAGTATTTTTAACATTTAAACAAACTGTAAGACATATGTGATAAGGCCATAAATTCTATATCAACATATCTAAGTGTTGTTGTATAATTAATTTGATATAATAAAATTCTGATAATACAAGTTTTTAATTTAGGAGATCAACAAAGAATATTTTTAACTTTTACTTACTAGAAGAATTAACATTATTATAGAATATTTTTATTTTTAATTAAAATAAAATAAAATAGTAAGGGCTTCAAAAATAAATGTAATACAAGTAAAATGTTTATGTCAGCCTTCGCAAATCTCGATGCATAAATTAAATATTCATAACGTAATAGATACAATTTGCAACCGATAGAGATGTACTTACTAAACGAATTTAAAATAAACGCAAAATATTGCTCAATTTTAAATTCGTTTAGTAAGTACATCCCTATTGGTTGCAAATTGTATCTATCGCGTTATGAATATTTAATTTATACGCCAATATCCGTAAAAGCTCACATAGACATTTTACTTGTGTTAGATTGTGATTTTCATTTTTATATTCAGGACAATCGATATAAAACTCTTCTATCTATTCCGAAATCCGAAATTGAATTCATCTTTGAAGCGTTATTTCGGGGAATATTCACTGCTCCTTTTTCTCTTCTTGAATCGCATATCCAGCCGAAACGAAATCACCAACTAAGTTACTTTTGACATTCAAATAACGCCGATTTAATATGCACGATGCAGCTCGGAGCCAATCGAATTGCGGAGAGCTCGTTTACTTGAGTCAAGGTCTTTACGCTAAGAATCTTCTATCCACTTTTGTCTATCCTGCTGACAGCTTTCTTGTTGCCTACCAACTATTCTGCCAGACTACCAAGCTCTACAGATTTACGTATTCATTTTTCATTCAATGGCAGAGCTTTGGCCGCCAATCTTTTCACAAACTAAAATTGTTTACATTTCTTTTTTTGTATTATTTTGTATATTTAACTAAGTTTTAAATTATTCAAAAACTTAACGTCATATTTTATATTATATATAAAATATATATAACATCTTCCATTATGAATATCACGATCTTATATTATATTTTGATACTTTTTAAATTCTTTTAAGAGACAACATTCTTATTACACAATTCTTGTTCATTTGCCGTTATCAATATTATTTATCATAATCATATCAGTTTTAAAGCAATCACTATACCTATTTTGCAATTTGCACTCTGTAATAAGTATGAAGTTGGTATACTAAAAGAAACGTCAAAGGCTTCAAACACAACGCTTTTTACCGTCATTAGGTCTTACTCCGAGCGATGCCATGATCGTATTCGGGTTCTAGTTTCATTGAGAAGAGGGAGAAGCACGAAATTTGTTCACCGATGAACTGAAAGTGGTCCTTTTCGTCCTCGTTCTAGTCGATAGAGACTCTCCCGGCAAATCGAGCGGCAAATCTGCCCTTTAATCTCGACCCTCCCTGCATAAAGGGTTAAAAATGACTGCCGTTACCCCCGATGGCCGATCCTCCCCTACCAGGACCCCTTTGCTTCACGTGCAACCATCGTGCCGCCGTGAATGCGTGTACGTGAGCGCACGTACGCTCATGCGAGCACTCGCATCGCTTTGCTCTCGTGCATGTAAATGAGTAATAAAGTGGGCCAGAGTGATGCACAAAATTTCATTCTTCGCTGGTAGCGAACCACCACAAACGCCGGAGAATATCGCAGACGAATTATTAGCTGGCCGCGCTTTAAGCCCATTCGCATCATCGTTTGACGCGCATACATGTGCTTCAAGAGTTGTTAAATGGCACATAAATTATTGCAATTGATTTGTAATTAGTAATGCCAATCGAACTACATCAAGTTAAAATTTAATGTTTCGTCTGGCAATAATAGTCCACGCGTTACAAATGATGAATGTAATGGAGTCGATTGAAGTTAATGATTTAATACGCAATAATAAAACAAATCTAATTAACAAATCTAAAAAATGTTGGATCCTATACAGCAATTAATCCACAAATAAAATATACTATTAAAATACAATCAAAATATCTTTCTTTGTTAATAATCATTAATATTAACAGCTTTTTGTCGTAGATTGTAAACTAAAATTTTAAACAGACACGTGTTTTATCATCTATCCAATATTTACTTTCTTTTTCGATTCAATGTTCTCATGTGCTAGTAAGCGTATCGGAGAAAACAAAAGAAAGAGTTCCAGGCGTTAATCACTTTATGAGACACGATAATCGTTCATAACATACGTAGCGCAAGGCGAGCAACAGACTCATGGATGACACGAAGCGGAGGCGTGTTAATTAAATTAAAAATCATTGTACCTATATTATGTCTCTCCGCTTATTCGGCAAGAGATGAGATACGGGATTGAGTGAAAAAGTGCAGATAAAGAGATCAACAACGAGTAAGACAGTGACGAAAGAAGAGAAAGAACAGTGTTAGGGTGTTCAGGGGATGGATACGAAAGAGATACCTTTTTTACGATTAATTCGACAAGAGTTGATTGCCAGAGAGAGCAGGGGAGGAGAGAGAGAGAGAGAGAGAGTTGCAGCGACACGAGTATAAAGGCATTGCAATATCCGTAATGGAAATTAATGAGATTATTGGAACGGCTTTGACATAAAAAAAAAGAAGAAAAATGAGCGGCTTTCCCATCAGAAAGCACGATTCTTCAGTTTCGTTGCGAGGGAGATGCATCACTGGCAATACTATTAGTATTCGTTGATTTATTAATTGTCGAAAATTCCTCCCTTTTTTCGAAATCTCTTAATTGACGGGATTTAGATTATCAAGAACGTTAATATTTTATTATGCATTGGCGATATTGATTATAAAGTATACGTATATATATATA
>NW_017305661.1:605804-609219 GCF_001594115.1 Trachymyrmex septentrionalis
ACGTAACGTAATCTGTCAAATTTAACGCGCTGTAAATTAAAACAGTTTGTAGGCGAAACTTTTTCAATATTTTTGAGGCATCCGTCGCTAATATAATAGTTTACATATTTATCCCGTTGCTATTACAACGTTATTAACATTAACGTGAAATATGCTCTCGCGTAAAACTCTTTTTATCATCATAGCTACGGGAAGAGATTTTACACGCGCCAGGCTCATATCCTCCGTGAATAATTGGTCTAATGCAGTGTCGCGAATGGATTTTCCACAATATATGTATAATTGTACGACGACGCAAAAAGCAGCTCGATTAATTAACCTTCTTTGACTGGGCTTTGACTCGGCCGCGCGCGGGTAGTTTTTGCGTACTCTGTGTAAATCCCTAAATTTTCGCTGGCGTCGCGACTCCCGGCCGCGTATACCGCGTATACCGCGGCTATAACGTGCGACGATAAAGTTTGTTATTGCGCGAATCGGGAATCCTGCATTACGACCTAGACAATCGTTTATTGCGCACCCGGCACCGCGTGCACAACCATCCTGCATTAATAATGCTAATCGTGTGTATATGCCGTCGACGCATTAATTAATGCCGCGGGACGATTGTGCTCCGTAAACAATGAAACTCGAACGTGATTGCGAGCAACGTGCTATTGCAAGCCCATTAATGATTACCTCATATAATTTTGCGATCGGCGATCGGCGATCGATAATTTATTTATCGTCACGCCGGAAGTCACCGCCAGCCACGTAACGGCGCGGACGATGCGGAGCACCAATATTTTCGCGCGGACGAAGGAAATTATATCGCGCGTGTATCCCGCCGAAGAACGCACGATAAATTCGCGTCAATATGACCGCCGACGGATAAAACGATTTCGCGCGTCCGATCGTATTTTGCTTTTCGCACGATACGATTGTTTGTTCACTAAACGGATCGGGTTTAACTTTTGCGCGACACCTTTGACGCCGGATGGATGTTTGATCGACGCGTACGAGGCAACACGATTATTTAGCGTACACAAGGTAACAATCGCTTTATCTCTCCTCCAACGGGTCGTTCTGTAGTATTTGTAGAGTAGGTTACGAGAGCATTGAAATTCCAAACTCAGTCGACGGACACGTATTCGTACGCGTATACGCGTATAGCTACGCAATACGATAGAGAGGGACCGAACGATATATAAAGTGCTTTTCAATGGCTCGTACACGCAAACTGAAATCGACGCGAGTGTGCTCAGCCAGTAATCTATGATCATCAGCATCAGGTAACGAGTGCTTGTTGGCAGAGTTCGCTGTAGCCGAAGTACAACAAATCAGATTACTCGCACGGCTAAGTGCGTAACTCGTAAGTGATTTGAACGCAAGAAGCAGGATTGCGCGCGGAATTGGAGTTGCGCATTGCACAGACGCGAAAACGATTTATCTTTTGGATTATTCAATACGTTTTAACGCGACGCGGAATAAATCTTGCTAATAGCGTAGAATGCGTATAACCAACGAGGATGCAACGAGCATGGCGTAAGCTTTGTGGCTTTTAATAGATTTATTCGTTCTGCAAAACGTAGAAAACTGATCATCTATTAATAAACTCATCGGTTCGGTTTACAAACGTCGAACTGCACTGTGCAAACTTTCCTACTGGTTTGGTGGATGTATTCAATCGCACGTCTGTTTTTTTAATATCTTAATTAAACATTCGATCGTTATATGACAGCGTGGAATAATACATTTCGCAATCCGTAGTCACGCCGTGTCCATATCGATGTCCGGAATCAATATATAGAAAAAAAATGCTAATAACGTGCAGAATATTAATGGCGGCAAAAAAATGAATTGGAAATATTTATATAAAACGACTCAACGAAAAAAAAAAAAAAACTGACCGATCAAATGTTCTACACTGTGTGTGTAATTATTTAAAGTAATTTGTAACATGCATAATTATTAAAACTTAATTATTGTGTTAACGTGGATTAGCATTTATCTCGATTTTCTTCTTATTAGCATTATAATTATGCGCGGCAAGGTAGTCAAAACGAGATCTCAAATTCATCTAGCACGGCGCATGCGACGATACGCATAACAATATATGCATGATATATACGCGTGAATGATTCAATCGCGATTAAACTTAAAAACACCCGCTGTTACGATTCTGTTGCATTTACGATCTATAACGAGCGTTCGTCTTTATTGTCGAGCCAAAAAGTATTTTTCTACCATCGCGTATCGATATTTACAGTGCTGCGACGTTTCGGAGACAGTAATATCGACGATGAGCTCCGTTACAGGCTAGAAAAGCTATTCCGCGTTTATGTCACTCTCGATATTCCAGAAGTCTGCTTTAGGATATCATCGAACGCATCGACAAAAAGAGCGACAAATAGAGAGAGCTTAAATTTTTTGTTGTCCATATAAAATCAATATCTAGCGTTCGATACGGACAAATGTGGAATTGATAAACATAAATGTGCAAAAGAATTGTATTTACATATTATATACTTAACTGCTCTATATTAAAACGTGTAAAATTTAGGTGTAACCGAAAAAGATTACGTAAAATCTAGTATAAACTAATATAAACTTTTCTTTTCACGGTGCGTTTTTATTTCGTTTAGAATCACGCCAATAACCAAAGCGACTTAATTATACGACCAAGCCATTAGAATAAGACTATTAAAATTTACGCGTATAAATGTATACTTCACAATATATGTAACAATACCAATTCGACGCGCATCTTAGTGTTTAATGCACGAACCTTTAAGATAGTGCCGTGAGTTGCCTTTAAATTTCGACCCTTCTTATCATCATCCAAGCATGCACGACGTCGCATGGCTATTTGTCACTCTAAGCGGTGAGAGTTATGCGAGAAAACGTACCCTTCGCCATGGTGTTTCACGCACAGGATGATGGCATATTGTACACGCGCGTAAATAAGACTTTACATAAATGTGACCATCTGATACGCGGATCCGGTCGATCCACGTGCAAACACCAGGTATCAGGATTTTTAAGACGCAGTGTACACAGACACATATAACAAACGGTATTATCTCGACTGCATCAGTTTTGCAAAAATCTCCATTTGAATACTTTTATACCTGTATAGATAAATCATAATAATCGTGAAAGACATATTTCTCGGTACTGTCGTTGTAAAAATATTATGTTTCGTATATTATAATAGCAAAGAAAGAGTAGAAATTCACGTCATTTACACTCAGGAAATATGTACGATATTATTAGTTAAATGAGAAAGAGTTAATTATCGAACGAATCGTGCGTAAAAATGATATGCGACGATACGTAATGTTTTCACAGATCTGTTAAACATTACTTGATCAAAAATTTTTTTCAATTCAATAAGATATAAATTAATACATATATATAAATATATATATAATATAAT
>NW_017305661.1:609319-624245 GCF_001594115.1 Trachymyrmex septentrionalis
AATTTGTATATTCATTAATAACATTTATTTATTTTAAAGAAAAATGTCGTCATCAATTAATTCTTTTTGTACGTTTCTTTCATAATATTTAATCATACATATTATAGAATATTTTGCAGCTCTTACCGTTTTTTATTAGTAAAAAAAAATACTCTTCTGTAGTTATACAGAACATACAGTGTTAGAAACACGCTGCAATGTACAGAGAAAAAGTTGCTTCGATTTAAAGAAATTTCAGATAAATGAAAAAATTTCTTTGATTTGTGAAAAAATTTCTTTGATTCAAACATTATTTTTTTTAATTTTTGAAACAACCTTTTCTCTAGGTGTATATATTTAACGATTACATTGGAGAATTTATACATTTTAGAAAATGTATTCCAGAATATGCGACCATCATTATAATCGAGCTTAAGTAAACGCAAGTATACGAAAGAACGGCATCGGCAGCAGTGCGATGGCATCATTGTGTAATGTAGACACGAACGCTAATAAAAATTCTACGGACGTAATTGAAGGGTACATGGCGTTATGAGCGTTAGCGGGAATATTACTTTATTCGCGCCGGCGCAGCAATAACACTGCATCGAAGAGTTCTACGCTAGATTCCCGAGTGTGAAAAATACTAAAGGGTTCCCCCTTTTTCTTTCGCGTAGGATTAATATACTCGAGCAATCGGAACGGGTGAAGAAACGTGCTCTTAGCGTGCTGTGTACGTGACGTTATTCTCTCGTTTCTCGTCTTCCTCTTCTACATCATCCAGTCCGGATAGCAACAGCTTCCTTTCCTAAACTCCTTACTTTTCCTTTCCTCCACCCTTCCATCTCTTCCCCCTCTCACTTCCTCATAGATCCTATTGCCCTCTCGCATTACCCTTTGTACGGTTACTGCGACTGTCATTTTCCTCTTCTCTCCGCCTCCACTTCGACCTTGCTTCTCTATCTCTCTTCCTCTTCGAGATTAAGTCGTACTCCGAGAATAAGGGGAACGTGAGGACGAACGCTCTCATTTCCATAGCAACAATCCGGGAAGCACGTTTTCCAAATTAACCCACGCTCTATGTAGAATTAACCCATCCTCCCAAGGCGTCTTTGTCCCTTTCGTTGCCGCGCCGGATGAGCCTCTAGTCTTCGCGATTACGTCGCGCGTTAATTTCTAACGAATAGCGCAAATGCAGGGCACGAATTGAAATCTCTAATCACCAGTTTAAAACCGTGTCCAACACTGGCATAACACAAATGACATTTACTACCTTGTAGCATCCTTTGCTGGTATTCCTAATTGCGAGTAAAAGCAGCCGGCGTTCGCCAGGCATTAAGCATCAGATCTTAAAAGTTTACTTTCAAAATTTTTCCAGTGAGTTTCCTTAAGCCACAAATCTAGCAAATTTGACATTTTATAAAAGCTGTTTATGCGAATTTCATGTTTTTGTTATGAAATTCAATACAATATTATGATTCAATTTCTTAATAAATTGTAATTTACGTATAAGTTCGAAAGAGATATAATATAAAAATAAATCTATGCTTTAAAAATAAGATATTATGTCACAGTATTAATAAATAATTATGATAGCAGCATGAAAATAACATCCTGCTCATTAATGTAAAAAAGGAATACCAAATTTTCTTAGCGCATAAAAGTTTTTACACGGTCAATAAAGAGAAGAAGCAGATGTGAGCACGAACGAGAACCGGATTATCAAATTCGCATTTTGAAGGAAATTCAATAAAACTGCTAAAGCATTAAGAAACTAGGTCCTCATCTTTCGTGGATCCTACGATCGAGTAGAATTTACGAAGGACAGTGTTACGGTCACTCTCATAAACCAAGTAAGTCGACCTTCTCGGCCATAAAACTCAACTTGGGAGTCTCTTTGTGTGCACCCAGCTTCTTCTGAAGTAGAATGTGAACGCGGCGAGAAAGGCGGAAGGTGTTGGGCTGAGATAGAGAAAAGGAGGTTGTATTAAAGAGTAGAAAGAGGGACGATCTTGAAAGAAGAAAACGCGAAGGAAAGGTAGAAACGAAGGATGCGCAAACACTTCGCCCAAGGACCGACGCTATAGGCTTTTACCTACAGCCTTCGTGGAGGCGATTGATTATTTAAGTCCTCTCTCTTGACTTAGGTATATACCTAACGTTCTCTCCGGTATCTCCCCTGAGACCTCTGTTCCCGGTTGACCCGTAATCCTTTCTTCTTACTCGCTACCACTCGTATATTTGTAAATTCACAGTCCGCTTCTATCTCGTCGCGACACACAAAGAAGATACTTTTGGAGTATCGAAAATCGAAGTCATACCATCGTCCGATCCGATCGGATCGAGACCGAGAACACCATCGTCCTCGTCCTCATCCTCGTCGTCCTCATCGTCGTCGTCGTCGTTGTAGTCGCTGCAATTTTACTCTGTACGAAGTGCTGCACTACAATCCCTCCCTACTCTCTTGTAGTCCACGTGCCTCAAGCTACGTAATGGTCTCGAGCTTTACACCAGGCACGTGCTTCCTTGAATTAAAGACCGTCTTCGGTCTAGTATGCTACACGCGGCTATCGTTCCACATACAGCTGGATCGTATACAAGGTTTCGCGGCTCCGGAAAAAGTCGTTGGAGCATGAAAACTTCAATGCCAGCGTCGCGCTATTGCGAACATTCCATCGATGCACGTATGTGTGTATGTCGGCGTGAACACATCAAAATACAGGATTGCGCGTTCGTGGCTGACAAACAGCACTAACTTTTGCGCGGATCTCGGTGGATCGAACGCCAATTTCAAAGCCAATTCGAAGCTCACCGCGACAGCTCTGCGATGGGAGACGTAAATATTTTATCGCCCGGCTATACGTAGCGACTACTTTAACGGCACCAACTAGATGGATGTTAAACATCGTGATTTACGAGCATGCGTACACATATCGTCTGCTTTGTAAGTATACTCTCTTGATGACACTACTCGCCAACAGGCGCCTCGTTTACTGACGCCGAAACGGACAAATGATTCAAATAATACTTGGTCATTCATTACATATCAAGAGCTTTTCTACTGATATAGCAGTTACACAAACTTTATTCCGCATCATTACTCCAGTTTATGATTAAAATGCAAATTACGTGCAATTACGAAGAAGTTTTATGATCGAATTGACTATAGTATAAGAATAGTCGATGGAAGAACTTGATTCATAGATTTATAAATAAAACGAGAATTACGAAAAAAATATCATTAATTTCTGTTAATCAATTAAAAATAGTAGAATCAAAACAATCTAAAGACAATCATTGCAAATCATCGGGAAATGTTGAAAAAAAGCTCAACAAAATGTGGAACTTCCAAATGACAATATTCTAGACTAAAAATAAAATCTCAGTATCTCGTCTGGACCAATACTGTCTTCGAATACGAAAGCCTTCGAAGTCCTACTAAAATTTCTAATCCGACAACCCTCCCAACTTATCGTGGTTTATATATATATATATATATATATATATATGTGTGTGTGTGTGTGTGTGTGTGTGTGTGTGTGTGTGTGTGTGTGTGTGTGTGTGTGTGTGTGTGTGTGTACATATATAGATCCCTAATACTTCTGCGGTCAACAAAACAGTTAACTATCTGGGGATCTTCCATGAGGCCGCGCGATCAACGACAAATCCGATTGTTCCAATAGCATCTCGATTCGTGGTCGATTATATGTATACAGTATGTATACCTTGTGGGGGCTCTTGGATGTACTCTCGTCATATCGGCCGATTCACGAGCAACCAGTGTAAGGGGGTTGGAAGGGGTTGGGGTCGGACGAATACATCCGCCTCAAATTGATTGGAATTGTTCCCTGGCTGATATCTCGTTCCTGATGGTTCGTGGCAGCTTCAGATAGACAGTAGGCTGCACCTTGCACGCGGTGAGAGGACAACCTCGGTGCTTTGCGTTCGGTTGGGTTAGACTAGGTTAGTTTAGCCCGGGCTATATCCGTCAGACCGCTCCCGTATGTTTGCGGAAGGCTGTGGGGTAAGGACGAGCGCAACGACGAAGGGCTTCTTGCTTGGAATTAATTTCGAAGCTTCTACGGAGAATGCCACTTATCCCACGCTTATCATATCGCTCGATGGAAAGACGCGTTAGCTCCACCGTCAGCATTCGCGGAAAATATTGAATGTTTACGTTAAACACATTGTGGATCAGCAACACATCCACAAAATAAAGCATTTCTTGATGTCAACTGCACTTGTAATTTATATTATACAGTTTATATAACATGTCGTTCCCATTGCATTGCATTCCTCAAAATTGTATTCCTCTTTTGCATTTGTGATATATCGAAATGCGTTTGGATCGATATAAGGTTTTATTTCATTTAATAAATATACATATATGATCTTCCAGAAAAACTTTAGATATGCCTTTAAAAAATTCATTGGCCAATTTGTGGAGTCAAACTTCTTTTCAAGAAATTATTAAGATTTTAATTTTCAAATTATAGATAATTTAAAAAAAAAACTTTTTATAATTTAAACTTTAGAGAGTTAAATAGATAAAAAATTTACATTTTCAGCAAATTTTAAAACAAATGCATTTTAATAGAATATCAATTTCATGTAAAATTGGCAATTACAATAATGATAACTTTTTGTATATTTTTGAAGAAAAAGTTAATCCTCTCTAAATTGACCGAATAGTCTATTATCTTAAGAAGCAGTCCTTCTTTATGCTTTACAAGATAAATTAACTACTTATAAATATATAAGTAAAACAAAAGTATATAATTATAGAAATGAGATATTATTTTACATATAAAGACAAAATATAAATATATGCATAGCAACTTCTTCTTAAAGCAAACATCTTGCAAAATCCAAACTAACACACACACACACACACACACACAGTAACAAAATATAAATATTATAATTTTCCCATTTAACAGTATAAATGTAATATAATACATGTTGTATATAACACTTACGCTGTTGAGTAGATAATTATAACGTTGCTATAATGTTATCGTTAGTTTATATTCAGAGGGATTTGTGTAGATTACTTTTGCATAGCAGAAACTATGTATTTCTGCTTCATTAAATCTAACAATGCGATTTTATTGTCGCGACTTTAAATATCCACAATATATATAAGAGAATAATTCATATTGTTACGTTCATTATAAAATAATTCATATTCACAAAAGCGATATTTACAATCGTTCCGGCATGCAGACGTTTTACTCGGAACATAATTATAAATTACTACACAATAAATTTACCACCAATAGTAATGCACCATCGTTTGTAAATGTTGACACGCGCATTAGGAAGTATTACAAGTACAAAACCGATATTGATCATCCAGTGAAAGATAAATTGATAGTTTATCGTATATCATCTTTATCTCTAAATACAATTAGTAACATTTTAACAAAAAAATTCAATTATATCATCCAAAACATTTATTCATCAATAATAATGATTTATGCATATTAATGAAAATAGTTTTGCTCGCAATCCTTTTAATTAGTTGTAATACTCATTCTAAAAGCTTTTAAAAGCTTTTGTTATTTAATCCCTATTATGTTTGAATACTTATTACAAAATAGCGATTATATTGTCATAACAAACAATTTTATACATAATAATGAAATCCCCTCCCTTTCATAAAATTTATAATTGACAATTTACTTGTTATTACGCAGGAATTTTTGTCACATATTCCAAAAAATAGTAAGAATAATCAGACAAAATGTCGAAGAACGTATTACGTACATAAAATGATAATAAAAGCATATTTACAGCGTTTCAACCGCAACTATAAAAATTTCGAAATAAAGTCATAATTTATAGTTTGATAAATCCAGGGCATCATAAAACGCAACACTAGTCGTTGCAAACAACATAACCTAACATTTTACATTCTGTAATAGTAGTGGAACAACTTGCTAAAGATTAAGAAAAAAATTACAGGACTCACCGCACGCCCAGGTTGCGACCAAGTATGTCGAATTGTCGTTTTACACTTTCATTGAAGCACCGGACTTAGGAATCTAGTCCAATAGGAAATAAAATCTGAAATAATCCATAAAATTAATTAATTTCAACTGTAAATATGTGTATCACAATAAAAATCCGTTAGATTAGAATTTAAAAAAATAATTAGATATTTATAAAACTTATTATCTATATGTTATCTATTATAAGTTATTGTAAACTTTTTGGTTATGATATAAAATAATAATATAAAAATTATACCGCCTATATTAATCTATGCAACATTGGTACATATGTGAACGATTGATTTAAACGTTTCGAGAGAGTATGGGTCTTCGGTGATCGTTGATTCATGAATGAACCATATATCATCTCTGCGCATTAATGACATTAAATTGCACAAAACAGCGAAATGCTTTCAAACTTAGCAGGCGCCGTATCACCACGACTTCCGTGATACGTCACGGTTAATATGCACGGGCGCAGTCTATAAGCGCAACAATACGTGCTTTGCTTTATATTGCCACAGGCAATAATTATCGCAGCAGCAAGGTGAACTTCAGTTTCATGAATCCTCTAAGGAAACCGCCGCTGCATTAGATTAGGTAGTTTGACACTAAGGAGGTGAACGTGCATCCAAGCCTAATCTGGAAAGCAATAGTTCGCGTTTACGTCCTGGTGTATCCTGCCTTACTGTGGTACTGCTTTTGATATTCAAGAAAGGCTTGTTTATCAAATTAGTGTGAATTACATAAACTAAATTACTGAGCACAAGCTAATAAATTTTAAATATCAATAAATGCATTCGTAGTTTAAGAATGACTTAATTGGAGCAATTTAAATTGTTTATGAAAAATAAATTTTATTAGCATATTAAAAAAGCGTATTAAAAAAAACGAGCATGTTAAAAAAAAACATTTTACATGACATTCTTATAGCTTCAATAAAATAGAAATTTGTAAATTTATAAATTTTTTCTATATTTATTAAATAAATGAAATATATATCGCGTGCACATATATATACGAGTACATATATATAATATGTACTTATAAGGATTGAATTTTGTAAAAAAATTTTTTTTTTTCTAAATTGAAGAGAGAGAGAGAGAGAGAACTGGACAAAACTTTATTATAAATAATATTTTAATATTTTCAACTCTCTCATATTATATTGTATATACAAAGCAGTGTCCGCTATTACTAGATATTAATTAGTAATTGCATTAATAACTGTTTTATCATAACGTTATTAGTAAATATACCACTGATTACATTGTCGCAATTGATACTAAATTGCTTCAATTTCAATAAAATATACATACGCGCGCGGTAAACTCCCCCTCTTTCCAATAAAAATCTAATTACGTAATTAACGAGAATAACAGTTATGGAAGGTATTCGTGATTAGTGTCGACAATTATTATTCTCCAATTAATTGATAGAGTATACACAATCTAATAAATTTGTAAATGTCCCGGGTGTGTTAAATTAAATAGCGCCGTCAATGATATCTTTATTACGACGTTTAATCGTACATTAGATGTTGTCAGAGAGTTAAACAGTCAGAGTCACATCTTTCTCTCATTCTTCGTAAGGGGGGATTCTATGGTACGTTGGAAATACGCGTGAGGGATGGCTTCGGCCATTTTATATGACATACCGTAGGTAATCCCCATTGCGAAACGATCTGGGCCACGAGCCGAGGAACGACCTTTTTATTTCTCGACCGGTTTTACGGTGAGCTCGCTTCCACATTTATCTCGGCTCTTTCTCTGCCTTTCGCCCCATTTTCACCCTCTTACTTTGTCCTAGGTAGCTCTGTTTCTCCATTCTTTGTACCTTTATGGCTTCTATCGTACGACAGGACTTGAAACGGCATCCTCAGTTTCGTCGTTGCCTTACTTATTCAGCTTTTTACCAAAGAATTCTCAAGTATGTGAGAAATAATTGTGATAAGTATCACAACACGTTTGTGCATTCTTCTGAAGGAAATCAACAGTTTTGCAAATCAATTTTGATGCATGCAGCAAGTACACGAAAAAAATAAATTATCAAAGAAACTTCTCCATATTTACTCATTAAATTAATGAGTTTTGCTATTTACTCGCGTCTTAGATACAGTAATCAATACACTGCACATATTGAAGCAGCATAGATAGCAGCGGACGGCAAATTCCAACATTGGTAGGCATTGCGTACACACGCACACACGACGCATTCAGCATATATATATCCCGTTTCTCTCTATGTAACTAGCTCGAAGGATTCGACCAAGTGATAGGACGACAACCCCAAATCCTATCCACGTATATTCGAGATGAGAAGCTTGTGAAATAGATAGGATTTGACTATAGAGTGAATCGCGCGCAGAGGGTCTGGAATTATATATATAGGCATGAACTAATCTCAGTTACACTAAGGTAAATATTAATTAAACAATAAAATAAGTTTTTTTTAATAAAGATGTTCACCCTAAAACAATATTAGCTCATTGTAATTGTTTGATTGTGAAATCAAATTATTTAAATAAAATGTATTTAAAAATATACTTGAAGATAATGAACACCAATAATCCATAAAAAAATCCCTACAAAAAATAATAAAAAAGAATTAATCCAAACGAGATAGTCAGAATCATAAACTAATCTGAATAGAAAACCATTGTCTAATAATGCCATGCATATATATATATATATACATAATAAATTCCTTAATGCGAATGTTTGTAGTGTAATGATTTCCGACAATAACTCATTCTTTTGAAATTGAGGAAATAATATTTTAGCGACATGTATGTACCTATTCATAGAGCCACGACTATAGTTCGCTTTTTAGCAACAATACAATATTGTTTTTTTTTGTTCATCTATCTCGTGCACGGAATACTACCGTGGAATAGAAATCGGCGCTGCAATTTTTGTTTTATATGAAAAAAGAGAAGAAAGACCTATCTCTCTCGCCCTTCTCGATTCGCTACTAAACTGGGTTGACGAAGGGCGACGCACCAAAATATATGACGAGCTAATAAAGCTCGCGCGCAGCTTCTTTTTATACACACACACATACACACACACATATATACATATAGAGCTAAAGAAGAAATAAAGCTTCATTGTGTCTCGTAACCTTGGGGCTACCGCAGTTTCATCGACGGACAAAAGGGATGGGGCTGAGATGGCGAGAAGTAAGGCGGGTGCGATATTATTACGCAATACGAATAGACCTTTTTTGTCGTTTGCTGTTAAGGGCGTTGCAGCAAAAAGATCCCTTCGTCTGCAGATTGCGGCTGCTAGTATGCGGAAAAACTTAAGAGCTTAAAGCGGCTGTCCTACTGCATGCGCCTTAATATAATGCATGTTAAATTCGTAAACTTGCATCAATGTGCAAGCTAAAAGATTAATTGAATTTTAGATCATGTTTTAGGCAACTTGAAGGCTCTTCTATGTGTATATATATACTCTTCATGCTTTTAAAAGCCTATCTGTGTATTATATTGGTCGTAAGAAACGTAAACTGCAAGTGCAACTATAACAATAGATAGAGTGTCATTACGCATCTGAGGCATTGTTCTGTCCGTTTCCTTGCGACATAAATTAAATCCTACTACTTCGTTAGGAACAAGAAGCCAATTAAGATGCACGACGAAGCGCTATTCCATTTGATCCTACTATTTTCTACGGTAGTGAAATTTAATGCAGTGCAGTGCTGTCATTATTCCTCTATACGCTCATACAAAGTGCCAGTAAAAATTTAAAATAGTATCACTCTTCGCGATATACAATATAAGTACATTATAAAAGACTTTCGCACGGCATTATTGCAAAAATTGACGATAATTCTCGATGTCGTAAAAAAGCAAGTCCATCGTGCTATAAACAAAATTATTACTACACGCATAGTGTACTCCAGCGAACGATCGATGTGAGTTCTTACTTTTTATGATAGAATTTCGAAAATTTATTAGATCTTTCCTGGAATTCTGGATTTCTGAAACTTTTCTAACAGGATATACGAAACTGTGTAATAGCACATTTACAAAAATTTGTAAATATAATCATAGTTGAATATTGCTAAATATGCAAAACTGCAATATGTAACAATGAATATAGTAACTACGTATCGACAATGGAAATCAAACAAATTGACCATTCAGTTGCATCAAAGCTATCAGAAAGTTCGGTTAACTTTTTTTTAATCAAACGATAAATCGACTGCCTATACTGCGAGCGAGCCAGCAATTCCGCAAGCCGAACTAGGTCGGCATATTCGGGCATATATGTAACGTTCTGCATGTAAAGGGAAAAATCTATTATCAGACAGAAAATATATATTCTACCGGGGTAACGGGAAGAAGATCACCTTCACTTTTGTTTCCAATATTTCGGATGACGCAAGAGATATCAAATCCAGAAATAATTACTTTCCTCTCGTTTCAAATCAAATACGATTTCTATGTCGCACTTCCCTTGCGAGAGAATATATATCTAGTCATGCTTTTACAATCTGTCATCTTTACAATTGCTTGTGTGTTAAAAAATATAAAATTTACACTGTTTAAATATTAACACTTTGTTATACATTGTTACACAGCATATAAAGAATTTATATGTACTTAACAAATGTAAATATATTATTTGCGCATACGTTTATTTGTTACTGAACTTTACGAGGGATCATCTTTTGATTTATTTCTTCGATAGTTTGATGAATAAACTTCGAGAGAAGTGCCTATAGTAATTGTCGATAAGTTAATTCACAGACTCATCCCGAAGTGCAAAGTGGTCTTTTACGCCACGTGCCTAAAGTGTCAGAACCCGCGTGGATGCCGTAAGATTCAATTAGAAGCCAATGGGTTGTACAGTTTACCGTTGCCTCTCTCTTGATTCTCTCTCTCTCTCTCTCTCTCTTTCTCTCACACTCACTCTCACTCTCTTAGTAGTACTAGTGAACATTTTCCGAAACCCCATAGAGACATGCGCATAGAACCGTTTGATGCCAGATGCTGCCGCGGATATTGGATAAAAGTTTCTCAGTTTTCGCGGAGGAAATAATTTCAGAAGCCGCGCACGCGGGCCAGGGTTGCTGCCTCTCTTGCACCCTCTTGCCTCGTTGCACTACGTTCGTTCTTTTGCAGAAACCAGCGTTAGGAAAGAAACTTACCAGGATCGGGTAAGGCACCCCTTCGGATTTTCTCGACTTGTCATATTCTTTGTAGACAAAACGGCCGGCGACGCCACCTGGCACTTAACATATATGATAAAGTCGCGTTTCGTATACTCTGTTTAAGAAAATTGAAAGAAAACAACAGAAAATGATTTTAATCATTTCAGTCATAATTATGAATCCTAAATTAACAACAAATATCGTAAATTTATGATTGATTCTTTTTTAGGGTCTGCGTCGGACTAACATTGGTTAATTCTCGACTTTTGATTGTCGGCTCAATGTTGCACATCAATGTTAAGTCAATACTGATCCCAACACATTAGTTGAATATTAATCTTTTTTTTTTCAGAAACTGCAATAAAATGATAATTAATACAAGAACTTTATTGTATTCTAACGATTAAATTCGCTTTCAATAAAAAAAAAAACAATAAAGGATAATAACATTTCTTTTGGAACATAGAAAGTGAAATGCTCGATTGTGGTAATAAATGATACAGAAGCACAGCCAGGTCTTTGAAGTTTATATTGATTGAGTTGACATTCGAGACTCTATCTTCTGATAAGGTTTTTTTGCTAATTGTATCAATTCCTATCTTTTTCTTTCGATTCTTTAACAAAATGAATGATGCCAAGGTCAAATTATTTGCGTCTGGTGAAGAAAATTAAAAGATAAGAGTGTTTACGAGAAAACAGTTTGATCATGATATTTTTTATTTAAAAAATATCATTATATCAATTATCGGAATAAAAACAGATAGATTAACTAAAAATATCTTTAAAGAAAAAGGAATATGTATACGTATGGCAATAAAGTTCAATAAGAATTATAAGAAAATAAACATTATTTAATTAATATGACCTTTATTATCCTTTAAAGTAATTCTCTATAAAAACAATATACTTCTAACAATGTTTCATACACCTTGCGAAAACTCTGTGAAAAGTCATTTTTGGATATCACTTTAATTTTTATTGTCGCACAATCCAAAACAGAAATCAATAATATTATAAAGGCATTATCACGACCTTATTTATTATAAATTTATTTTTAAATTCATTTTTTAGTATCAAATGATGTCATGATAATATCCTATAATATTATGATTTAAATACGACTCTGTATTTCTATCTAAGGTCTACTCTGTATTTCTAATTCAAAACGTATACGGCAATTCTTAAGTCAGAATTGCATTATCGTTTTGTATCACTCACTCTACTCTTTTGATTTTGTCCAGCAGACTTTTTTTTGTTCCCTAAACTGAAGGAAGCAATGTAAAGGACTCGATTTACAAACATTTCAAGTATTCACTTTAAGTTTTGTTGTGTAATAAAACTTAAAGTAATATCCAAAGATGACTTTTCAAGATGAGTTTCTGCAAACCTTGTCAGAAGTATATTGTCTCTAGAGAGAATTACTTTAAAGGACAATAAACGCCACTTATATATTAATTAAGTAATGCTTATTTTCTCATAATATTCACTAAACTTTATTGCCACATCAATAAAACATATGTGTGATGTGGCAATAAAATTCTGTGAATATTATGTGAAAGTTTTTATGACGTGTTTCTTGCAATGCGATTGACGTTCATTAAATTGTTTATCAACATATTAATTTGTTCAAATCATATTACATAATAACTAATATATGTATATATAACGTAAAAACATACAGAATGTCCGGTAAAGACTGTAACAACGTTTAAGAATAAATTTCTAAGATCACATGAAATTATTTTGAGACAAAAATCCTAATCCTAAGACGTCATGTACAATAGTTTTTAAATTATATGCATTTAAAATTAGCGAATCATATTGTCTAAAATTCACGCGTTAAGATATGATAAGTAAATGCCAACCCAACATGTTGACATCTAAACGCGCTAACTTTAGGCGATATGATTTGTTTGTCGTTAACTTTAAACGTTTATAATTTAAAAAACTATTATAGCTTTAATATTTCAGATTTTTTGTCTACAAATTAATTGCAGGAATTTACTTAAACGTTGTTATGATCTTTAATAGATATCCCGTCTGTGTGTGCGTGTATGCGTGCGTATAATAATATATGTGTGTAGCAGAGAGAGAGAGAGAGAGAGAGAGAGAGAGAGAGAGAGAGAGAGAGCTTTCAACTTCAATAACAAATTTTTGAAAATTGTTCTCATTATAAATAGATAAAAATATGAGTCACATAAATGTTCCAACAAAAAATATCTCAGCATATATATATAACACAAATATATAATTATTCGACATATATTATAGCACAATTGCTATCTTCTCTTCTACGATGTCTGGATATAAACACCTTGTAATCGAATCTCCAAGATATCATCAGAGCGATCATATCTATCTCCATCCTAGTCACCCTAGGCATACTCCAAGTTGCATACTCAATTCGATTATCTTATCATTGATAACCTAGGCGATTCTATATAAAGTACATAAGAGAAGATCGAGAGAGAGCAGAATACAAGAATGTTCCGGTTTAGTAATAGAATGAAATAAATACATTAATTATATATATATAAAACATAAAATAATACGATAAAAAGGTTACAATTTTCGAATCAAAGCATCATGACAGTAAAATATAAATTATTTTATACCAAGTTTTTAACGCATATAATTATTTCTTTTTTTTGTAGGCTTAATAAATATTATAACAAAAAAAATGTTAATGAAATGTTTACTATATATCAATTAGTTTATGTCAACAATATGATACAAAAGTTTATATTTCTTAAAATATTTCTCACACTGAAAGAAAATATTGGTTGCTGCAACAATTTAGATAGTAAAATATTGCATAACATTTTTATATGGTTGCAGCAATCAGTTTTTGGTTGTAGCAGTAAATTTTTAATTTTTGCGTTAACCTATCGAAATCGTATACTGATATTGCTGCAACTATATAAAAATGCTATGCTATATTTTACTATCTAAATTGTTGCAGCAACCAATATTTTTTTTCAGTGCAACTTGATAAATATTTCATAAAAATCACATTCTTAAATATGTAAATAAATTATAAACTTTTTTAACGAAGAAAGACGAAAAAAAGAACAATATATAAAAAGGATACAGAATCTCAGGATTACGAAAACGATTATCTTTCTTTAATTTCTCTTGCTATTCAGTTATTTTCGTTAACATTCAAAAAGAGAGAAAAATATACTGCATAAAATATCATAATGTATCAGTTTCCGATAAATGTACGAATAACTTTTAGTAATTAGGTCTTATGCTTACTTAAAGAAACTCACTCTATATAATTCAAATGATCACCTTAATCTTCGAATTCACAATACGCATATAACATAGATTATATGGACTTTAATCATTCGACACGATATCGACGGGAATTTTTCTCTGTTCAGCACACTTTCTCGATACATATTGCAGTTTTACGTAACCGATCGGACTGACTATTTTTGTCGTGGATTTGCTTTTAAAGCATCCGATAAACAGCGCTGGATCGGTCTGGCTAAGTGCTCTCGGCAGAGAACGGATATTACTCTGTCACAGCGCTCCAATAATCTACGGACAGTGTTCGTGCAAATGTTTTTTTTAATCGTTCACATGGCACATGAATTACGAGTAGTGATTACTAAGAAAACGATAATAATATCCGATGTTTACAACAATATTGTAATAACAACGTTATAAAACAAATATATTCAAAATTAAAATATAATTCAATTGATTAATTTAAAAATATTTTATATATAAAAAAACAATTGCATTTATTGAAATAAAGATAATAATAGAATAATATAATAATG
>NW_017305661.1:624345-629570 GCF_001594115.1 Trachymyrmex septentrionalis
ATTTAATTAATTTTCTCATTTCTTCAAATTTATAGAATATTTAGAAAGCATTCATTAATAATGGAATGTAAAGAAGTAACATTGATTTTACAATATTTTTAATTTAATTTATAATTTATTATTAAAATATATTTTTCACATTTTATAAATTTAAATAACATAATAAATTAAATCAGAAAAATTAAATAATAAAAATAACTGTTTAGAATAAAATTTTCTTGTATGACACAAAATTTCCGCGCGCATTCTACCAAAGATTTATTTACACTAGAGAGCACAATGTCACCGCAATATTGATTTATTCTCCTATTGCGTGTAACAAATCTTTCATAGATTACATCATGAATCAATGTCGTGTTGCCTACCTTTTTAAACGGCTACTCATTTTTTGTCATGCTCGATTTCTATCGCGTCTATAGGAAATCATAAAATCGGCACGTAAATCAATCGTATCGTGAAAAAGAGACACGCTTTACTCGCGCCGTTAAAATCAAATTTTGCAATGATATTTCTTAATTATTTTCATTTTACATATTTTATAAGTTTATTCATTTGTAATGAAAATGCGCGAATTAAACGATAAGTAAATCAGGATAGACATATGCGCATCGCTTGCATTTATATAAACTCTATACATTTTTAGAGTGATATGCAATTTGAATATTAACGTTAATCAAGACAAGCTAAAGCGTCACGATATAAATACCTGAACAGCGAATTATATACGTGATAAACAATATGCACTGAAAAAAAAGTATTCGGTATATGTAATTAATAATAATAACAATATAAATATAGTGATCTCAAATATGAAAAAATTATACAATAATTTAAAATATTAATACAGTAAAATATTAAGATATAATATTTTAAAATAGTAAATAAAATAAACATTTTTATTCAGTAAATGCAATTGCAATTAGTGAATATAACTACTTTGTTGAATTCTTACTATTTATGTAGAAATAATTTAAAAATATGTTTAAAAACTACCAAATTTTAAGCAACGTGTATGTAATTATTATTAATAGCACAATTAACATTTGCATAAAACAACTAAAAATATATAGTCCCAAAAATGACTATAAATATAATTACAATTAAAGTACGGTAACTGCAACCATTTTTTCTCTCTCAATGCATAAAGGAATTGAATTTAATCATTTCCGATAATAGAAAACACGTACGACGTTTTCTATACGAACGGAATGGCATGGTGAAGCACGATTACTCTTAAATGCAAAATTTATTCTCAGGTTATTCTCGATCGAAAGCGATAAATTTGCATGTCTTTGAATTTGTCACTTTGCAAATGCGGTAAAGTACTCGATATTCAAAAGAATATAATCGACGAATTATTACGTCAATTTTTATGTCGATACAATAATTTGTAATGCAACATTTATCCAAAATAAAAAAATACATCGATCAAATAGACTATCGTTTACGTTAAAAATTTAACGAAATTCTCACTGATGGGCAATTAAAAATTGTTGTACAAGGTATACGTGACATGCACGCAAATGGCTTCTAGCGAACGCATAAAGATTGCTCGTTCGGCTAAATTTAATCTCGTAGAAACGGTATTATGGCTGCCGTGCATCGCTATTTGCTCGCTGCACGTGCCATATAAAGCATGTAAGAGAGAAGTTGATCTCATATAGTGACGGAAAGCAATTTCTTTTCATTGCATAAGTGATCTTGCTCTACTATATACCAGGAAATGCGTAATCTTTGAAGTTAGACATTTTATTTTTGAAATTTTGAATTTTAACATAATTAATAAAATATTTTGATTTTCCCCGAAAATTTCTATCTTACTAATATATGTAAAGGTTCTAATAAGTAAATATAAACAAGAAATTTAAAAGCATATAATTATTTTTAAATTTTTATTAATTATAAATAGCAAATTTTATTTTAAATCTGCGAATAGCATAATAGATAATAATTTTCAATTCAATTTTATTATGGCAATAGTTAGATCTTGCCAAAAAAGTCAAACTAAAAAAATTTAATTTTTGAAAAGGCAAATTAATTTTCAACATTAAAAATGTGTTCCTATAGTTACATTCGAAAATAAGCAAAAAACTTTTAACAGCGTCGATAATCATGTATTTTATACTCCAATTCCTAATATGTTATTACATGTTACATACTGCATATGACAAGTTACATTCTTTCCTGTCAATATCAGGAAGTGAGTGCGTACTACCCCAATAATAATTTAATTTGTTTAATTAATCATAAAGCGTAAAATCGTATTGGTAATTTCTACTAGCTTGAACAGAACAGTAATGTGTCCTCAATTTTCGGTCTCTTGGATGTAAATTGCATTCCGTATGATTATTTCCGCAATAAAAAAACATTTTAGTAGGTCAATTTTTAACAAAATGTAACAAAACAATAAATTAACCATCGTCAATAATCTGTCAAAAATATATTGCGCATATTTTTCTCTTTCCAAAGACGAATTAAATAATTAATCGGTTAACAAATATTGAAAGATTTTATTAAATAATGGCTCGCAATGTATCATTGGCAAAAGTCGATTTTGTAACCTGCAATCTCATCGCGCTTAGTATTAGGAAGATTTAGAACACGTGCGACGATATTTCTTCTCGCGGCGATATTTCAATAACGCCCACATAAAGTATCGGCGCGGTCTGCCGATATAACCTCCATGTTCAATAGACACCTATCAGCTCTACGCAAACGACATTAAATTGTTGGTTGAAATCGTCCTACTTCTCCAAAAATCACGCGGAAAATTTTATTTCGAAAAATCTGTTACTGACAACATCCATTAACAAGTGATCACTGAAATCTTGTAAAATTTTCTAAGAACTCACGGATTTTAAAGATATTTTTGTTCAAAATTCCAGATAAAATTAGAATTTTTTAAATGTAACTTTAAAATAAATTAGAGTGTAAGTGAGACAAACAAACGATATATTGTAAATTAATCGAAGTCAAGAACGAGACTTTCTATATTTATTATTTTCTACAATTAAACAAAACCTATGGAATACTTACGAAAAGATTCTCTATAACAAGGTCAGTGCACTATACTTTCTTCTATTGAGTATGTCTTGTACCAATTTTTTTTAATAAAAATTCGCGGAACACCTAAGAAAGTAAATATACGCGAATGTGTACGCCATAGTTGTTGCTCATTATCAACATTTTGCATTATCAAGAAAAAAACGATTAAAGAAAAAAGAATGTTTAAAAAAAAAACAGAATAAGCAAAATTTCTAAAATTTCCCTGATTGATAAAATTCTATAAAATTTTAATTTTCAAGAGAAAAAAATCCTCCAAAAATTCCAGATTTTCCAGGTTTTTCCAGATAGTAAATATCTTGATTAATATTTGTATCTGGTTGGTGATCGCAGACAAAAAGAATATTTTTCCCACAGCTTCATTTACAACTCGACAGTTTATTATGAAATGTGTCATCGATTGTACTCACGGTAATAAAAAAGAACAATAAAGGAATTAATTCAAAAGTTTAAAAAAATACAAGGCGCCGCGTAATACAGCATAGGCGATGCTCACAACAAGATAATCAATGAAATAACATTGTGATCAAAAAGTTCGTAAACTGTAAAACCATCTACGAATTTTATTCCATAAATTCCACATATGGATGACAAAATCCATTTTAAATGGGAAAATTTGTGCAAATGGCACAAATGATAACACGCGTCGCGGCTACGTTGAATTTCACAACTTGCCATTTGGTTTGGTCAAAATGGTAAACTCGTTATCGAAAACGCTAGAAATTTCTACCTCGGAAAATTGAACACAAACTTCAATATTGATAATTCGTGATGACGGACTATCGAACTTGTCCTAGAGTCATTTCGCAGAACGTTTCAACGTATAAAAAATTTCTGTTTAATTAACTCGTAAACGTGTGTATGTAACAGAACGTGAATTTGATTGCGGGAACCGCAATATCGACGATGGTTATACGTGATGCAAAATTATACTGACATATACTCAGAAATATTATTTGAATATACGCGAGTGTTTGTCGGTAGGACGTTGCCATGTGAGACGAAAATGTGAGAAGGATTAGTTAAACGGTCAATGTTGAACTACAGTGCCGTTACTCAACTGCAATTTAGCGACTTTGTTCTCAAATGCAAGACGGCAATAAAATCCACTTTACTAAAAGCACAGCCGAGAGAATTAATTCGGGCAGACTATTACTCTCCAGCTGGATGTCGCGTCATTAATGCCTCACCATGTATCTACTCTGTGTACTAAATTATTCGTGAAGCTGTCACCGACCGTATGAAATAATTGCGAAGCGTACACTTCAATATTTGACTATTTCGTTCTTAATATTATCAATATTAATATTATTATTCTATACTGTCATTTTTTATTATATTATAGTTCAAATTTTTCTTTAATTAATTCTTATAACATGCCGCACAAATTATATAATACAATTAGATGTATATTCGATATACTCCCTAATTTAATAAACTTACGTATTCTCATTGTTGAAATAGACAATTATTTATTTCTTCAAGATCAATGCTATTTCGGAATATAAGGTTTATTAATAAGAAATAAATGTATGGATCAAGAAGAAAAGATGAAGGAATCACAACATTGTATCCACAAGAAAAAAAGATACAATGCAACATATTGACCTTTAATCAGATTAGTAAAATTTCTAATCAAATTCAAAAATGTAATAAAAAATATAAGCTTACATCAAACTACAATAGTTATACGTTTTGTGAATATTTTCAACATTTACCTTTAAAACAGATTTATTAAAGTAATCAAATATATATCATGTTTTGTAGAAATATCTAGTAAAAAGTATAAATTAATTAAAATTGATATTATTTTAAGATAAGATAAGACAAAATCTTAATTCTATAAAATTATGAATTTATTATGTCATTTTTGTATTATATAGTTTCTTATACTGCTAATAATCAAAAAATAAGTATATTAAATAAATATAGAATGTAGCAAATAAACGGAAACATTTCCTAACCATTGCTAACCACATGACTGCATTTGAACGCCAAGCACGTGACTTTGTTACGAGATAACGCTACTTCCGAATTTATATGTACCTAACTTCCGCCTTAGAGATTCTGGATTCGGATTCCCTAATTAACGAACAAGGAAAGACAAAGCGCAACCTCTCTCTCTCTCTCTCTCTCTCTCTCTCTCTCTCTCTCTCTCTCTC
>NW_017305661.1:629670-638348 GCF_001594115.1 Trachymyrmex septentrionalis
TATAATTATTATAATTTCACATATCTAAGATATAAGATGTAAATCAAGTAAATTGGAATAGTAGATTTATCCACAAATTTAACTCCTTGCAATCTCAATTTCTTCTCCATGCAAAATTAAGATCTAATTATCTTCTAATATAATTGGTGAACAAGTCGATATAACAAATTAATATTCTTAGTAATAAAAGTAATAAGATCTTTTTATCGCTATGTGTACATCATATAATACAATCGCTAAAAATTAAAGCAGTTTTAGAATATATTGAAAGAAATTTATTTCTGTATATTTAATATTTTTAAAATTAGGATTTGTTTATTTCTCAAAAAGTTGGATCTATAGAACTATTAACGTCAGAAACAACAAAATTAAAATGCGTTTTAGGATTTAAAAATTTATGACGATAAAAACAGCATTTTCATTAGAAAAGCAACTTTCCATTACATTCATGCATATTAAATAATTTCAAGGTTTTATATTTTAAAAAATATGCTAAAGATTAAAAGTGAATATTAAAGGCGAATCACTGAGAAAAATCTCAAGAAAAATTAATAATACTTTGTATGTGCAAAATAAAATTATGTACATATAAGGGCATACTTATCATAAATAATCAACCCTAACTGAAAATAATTCAAAAAAAAAGTAAATTATTCTTTATCCTGTATTTAACACAATCTAGATAGCGGTAAACGATGAAGGAAATCCTGGCCGGTGTTTAAAAGCGCTTCTAAACGTCCGGCGACAAAAGGTCAAAGGATCGAATATCCAGATAGCCCGCGGTAATTTGAATACGGTAGTTTGAAATAAAAGGTCATGCGAAAGCAGGACAAAACGGATCTCTGTGTACAGACGACGTATGGCGGCTAATGGAAGCCGGAGGAGAAATCACGGGTGGAGGAAGAAGCACGGATGGGACAGGGAGAAAACCAAGGGACAGAGGGAGGACGAGATGTGGACGCGGGGGTGGACGAAGGGGAGGACAAAAAGGGGCCGAGGGTGGATACGACGAAGCGACAGAAGAGAAGACTCGATTACACGTCACCAGCAGCCCGGAGCCTATTTGGTCGCAATCGGTTTTTCATTACCAAAAGCTTCGTCGGGCTTTATACCAAATTGTACATTCGGCGACCCCCTGTAAAACTCACCGGGATTCCGCGAACCCACCGAGTACCGGAATCGCATAATTGATCATCTCGGTGCATACATCTCGCACGCGTGCTGCCCATAATTTTCGTCGGACACGGGATAAAAGTACGCGGACCTCGGGTGCCGTTCACGTCGAATTCGTGGAAATGGATTGTGTGTCAAAGCTAATACGGTAAATCGACATATCGACTGACTCTCGTGAAATTCGTGCATTCCACTCGTGGCTTCTCTTCTGATCCTTTATCACGAATTTCCTACTCCTCCGATAGATTATGCATCTCTCATGTGTGTCATTAAAATTTAAAATAATACTAGCTAACTCTAAGAGTTTTCGCATCGAAAGATAGCGGGAACAAAAAATCCATGTAATCGTACCATATAATTTATTTCACGTTAAAAGTAATTATTTCGTTTCAAGATTTTCTGAATATTTACGTGGGAAAAATAATGTATTAACATAGTTAATAGCAGTTCAATTAAAAATAATCTCGTTAATTAAATAATAATATTAATAAAACAAATACTAACAAATACTACTACTGGCTTTTATTCTAATACAATGTTATTGGTTTCATTAGCATTGTTATTAAATTAATGAGATTATTTTTAAATAGTCTGCTGTTTATGCAATATCACTTTTGTCTTATATATGTAAATATGATATTTATATTAAATACAATCATGTTTTAAAATTATAAAGTTATTTATATTTATAAAATATCTCGTTTTCTACGTAATCAAACATACAAATTTGCAAAGCTTAATTATATTAACACGCAAAAAAATAAATACGATGAAAATATCTTAACAAGGGCTGTTTCTCACTCAATTCTTATATAAGATTGTATTATATAATATTATATTATGTTATATTATATAATTATATAATGCAATTAATACACTATATTATTATATAATATTATCATATATTTTATTTATATTATACATATTTTATATATTTTTATTTTATTATTTATACTTTGCTACACTTTTATCAGAAATTTGATATTAAACTCTCAAGTAAGAAAATTCTCAAAAAATTTTATTCCTACATAATTATTCTTTATTTAACAGATTTTTAGTGTACTAATTATTTTTTCCATAAGCTTAACAAAAAAATTTTTAATCAGACATACCCAGGATTGTTTCTTATCCATAATCGACGCTTGTATCATGTGCATCTCAACTATATCTTGCAATCATATCACGAATCATCTGGCATTGCCTTTCATCAACTCCATTAAATAAATCTGCGACATCTGCAATAAATATAATTATATATAAATTGCTTAAAAATTATTAGTTATCAATATTATCACCATATTCATCCTTAAATCTTTTCGGTATGGCATAAAAAAAAATTTTTCTTTCCAATGTTTTTTCCACATTGCTTATAACTTTTTCATAATATTTAACATTTTACATTAATAAAGATGCATCCCAGGAAAAAATGTTACATATATGGACATATTTTATATATAATTATATATATATAAAACATTTTTTTCCCGGGATATTATTTACTTGGTATCGTTACGTTTCTTAATATATCTAGCGTTTTAAATAAAATAATTTTTTTACAATATATTTATTTTTATGAAAGTTATAAAAAATCTAATTGGATTGAGTATATATCTAGATATTATATCTAATGAATATTATTTCCATAGTGTAGCATTTAATTAAGAAAAAGGAGGCAGAAAGAAAATTAATGTCAATTTCAAGCTTCATATTTTGACTGGAAGGTAACGAATAAAGCAACTCTAAAATCCAATCCCCAATTACAATTCGCATGTATATACGTACTTGAATTAATTCGTCTATTCGACAGGCCGGCCGACACTTTTAATACCCGATTGCACAATGCGCGATGTAGCGAGAAAACGATATATAAAGGTGTACACGCGACGATTAACCGATTATGTTATTGACGGAACGTGTCAAACGCACGATTTCGAACCAATGGACATACAACGAATACGGCAATGTTTGGCACAAATGGCGGCGGCGGTTTATTCGCGTTACCTATTGTCGCGCGCGTCGATTAACCACTTTTAGGACGACGTTTAGCATTACTCGGTACTTTATTCCGTACTTTAGTCAACACTCCCGACGTTTATTCGTACGCGAGACTACTTTTTCATGCGGAAATCACGGAAACTCGCGTGCCAACAACGACGCGAAACGCGCGAAATAATGGTGACGATAATTTTGGCGACCGCGCATGCGCAGCTCATCGCTTTTTGGCGCGCTCGTTAGGCTGCGTTCAGAAACTATTCGCCTGAGTGCCTAGCGCGTTCCCAAATAAAACAAGTGACGATAACGTCAAAATGAAATTAAAATAAATCGGAAATGATTGAAAAATGACTTTTAATGATTATTTTTAAATTCATTTTGACATCATTTTGATATCATAATGTCTTATTGGGTTATTCTTTTTTTAATATTTTTATCGTTTATTCCCAGTGAGAAATAACAATGAAATCGATGTCGAATCGATATTGATTCGACTTCGATTTGATAATTTCGACGTCAATTCGAGGTCAATTTCATTATCATTTCTCATTAGATTAGATGTGAAATAAGGATAAAATGATACATTTCGAGAATCTCAGATGAAGTTTTCGAATGCAATCTTATTCCTGGTTTCCAGATATATATTGCCATACATGCACGATTATGGTTGGTATTCATTGTCAATTTCGTTATTGAAAATTCTCTTAAGTAATGTCTCACGATACTAATACGTCTTTGTATGATTGACTTATGACTAATTCTTACGATTACTATTATAAAGAAAGTGTGTGCTGTAGCCTTTAGCGCAAAGATTATGGCATCAGGATTAATCGCAATTAGCTAGATTCTTCTTTTTGTATCGTTACAACTCGTTATTCAGGAAGTTTGGTGAAATGTCACATCGCCTGACGTTCCATTTTGCGATCATTTGCACAAAAGCGCACTTTTGACGAGCGGTAAACGCGAAATATGCGCGTTCATTGAGGCAATATTTCTCCTGTATTTTACGAACAAAGCCCGCTCTAGGCGCAATAATTCGTGTTGGAATTCGCGATAAAATTCTATTTGTAGTTTTATTAGCCGTGTAATAAACGAAAAATGAGTTAAAGAAGGTTAGAATATGAAATACTCGTATATGAAATATTATATTAATATACATGCAAACTTGATAAATTATTTATCACAATAATTACGAATAGCATTGTATCTCAAAATGTGACAAAATTAAAGACTGTTTGAAGTTGATATTAAAAAGCAATACTAAATATAATTATAATATAGCATGAATAAAATATGAAGGATATAAAGATATAGAAATTAGTAAAAATACAAGGTCAGGGACTATAGATAGAAGATAAGATAAAATCCAATCATAAGTGCATTAAACGTCTCACTGAGAATCATAACGGTTCATATAATGATCGAAAAATAAATAAATATAATATTTTACTGGCATTATAAGTCAATATACTTGCAAAATAAAATGCTTTAGAAATAATTTCTGGACTTTTTCCGAGCATCCTTATAATTAATTCATTTTTGTATAATAAAATATATATTAGTTTCAGTATAATTAAATACTATATTAGAAAGAGAGATTAGTAAAAATATTACATTGATATAAAAATATTTTGTCCGGAGATTTTTTGTTTTATTAGTATAAAGATTTTATTTAAACATTGATAGAAACGGGCATAAAAAGATACATTATCTGCCATCTTACAGTGTCATGTTAAAACTTGTAGCCACTTGGTACGAATTCACTATTACAGATGGGGAGAGAATCAGTCTTTTTCTGACAGTGTACGCGATCAACAGCGATAACAGCTGATCATTTATTTTGGACAGAGATAACGTGTACACAGGGCACGCGTGCGTTTGTTGAAATAATAAGACGTAGTTACCAAACTGTTATCGTATTTCACCAACGTTTTCATCGTGAAGAATTTTCATTGTAAGAACTACAAAAAGACTGGAATCAAAAGAGTAGACTTTGACACTGTGGAACAAAAGAGATATAAAAAAATATACAGTATCGTAACTGAGAGAAAAACATCGCTAGAAGCATGTCAACCTCATTGGAGAATCTTACGATTAAGCAGCCTATTAGACGTCTGGAAATCCAGATCAATAATTTCAATGTTGCTATTCCACATCATGTAAATTTGTTAAAGCGACACAAGAACAATATTAAGAAGGTAAACATGCAGTTTTATATATCCTATATTTTTAAAGTCTTTAATACGAACAATTGAAATCTTTGCAGTATCAAGATCAGCATGATTGGGAACAGGTATGGAAGGAACATATAAATGTCTCTCGGATCGTCAAGCAATTGAAAGAGTTGTTGTATCAGATGGATACTCTTAGAGCACAGGTCCTCGATGTTGACATTAGTAAATTTGACAAATTGACAACAAATGCACGGTCAAGCATCATGAGCGCGATCGAAGAATATCTAGGTAAGAAACATACTCTTTTGATCAATAAAATTCTAAGAAATTAATGTAAACACAAATGTGTTGACTCTTACTTTGAAATGTGTTTGACTCTTATTTTGCCCTTTATTTATTGTTATTTATTTTGTATAGGAAGAGTTCTTTAATCTGACAAATGTGTTGTTTACAGAAATGGAACTGAATTTTCCGACATCACCACCTATATCACCTACAAACAAAGAGATCCAACCAAATGAAATCGAACATCCACTTGACAACATAAGTATTCAGCTGCAAGCAGAACAGGAAAATTTGCAGCGTCAACAGACATGTCTGCATGTCTGGAATCGTCTGCAGGGAGATATACAACAGTTGCACGAACTTTTTACCGAATTTAACAAAGTTGTACATGTGAGTATAATTCTATTTTGTATTACATGATATGTTTTAAAAAGATAATATTAAATAAAAAATTGTTTCTAAATTTTTCGCGTATTAGCACATGGGAAAGAGAAGCAGATTTTTACTTTTTATTATTTAAATGCATATTTTGTAATCTTATAGGATCAGAAGGAGATGGTAGATAATATGGAAGATAATATGGAAGAAACTCAAATGAACGTGAATGAAGGAGCAAAATACCTGCAAAAGGCTTCCACATATAAAGTTGCTGCATATCCCCTAGCAGGCGCTATGATAGGCACATGTATTGGAGGACCAATAGGTTTAATAGCTGGACTGAAAATTGGAGGTCTTGCTGCTGTAGGTTGTGGCATTTTAGGTAAGTTACATGAGAATTTGTATAAAATTATCAAATTGGACATTGAAATAATTATATTAATAATTATATAAGAGATAACGGTATAAGAAATAAAGTGGTGAGCAATTATTCGTCTTTAGGTTTCACAGGAGGATCATTATTAAAAAAGAAACAAATAGAATCGCAAAAACAAGAACCAGGTTTAAATAATTCGATAATAGATCTCACAAGTGTTAAGAAATCTGCTTCTTGTCCTGACGATTTAAAACAAGATAAAAAACATTTGTGACAAACAATGACTTTTTCTGCATGTGATATCAATTTTAAACATAAAACGAAATGCACTGTTATATAATTGCAAATAATATAACATAATTATTTGCTATTTATATAAGTGCAAATTTCTAAGATATTTATACATTTTTTATTTTTCGTGGACATATTTTTTGTACATATTTAAAATGCTATATGAGTTTTGTAGTTTTAAAAATTCGATGAAGGGGGAGATTTTTTAATTTTTATTATGTAGTGTTTTTGTAATCGTTTCTATGCTTAAAGAAACAATGACTAGTCGTGTTCGAACTGTAAATTTTTAAAAATATATATAACTTATAATCTATTAATATATATTATCAAGATGATTGTACTTTTCCATAGAACTTAAATATATGCATGGCTTAAAATTAGGTTAAACACAAAAGAATATCTCTTTTACAAAATAATGACTTTTACATGCCTTTCGCGTGCCTTGTAACTGCTTCAAATCATTAAGATATTTAGCATATACTTATTAAACATTGCAGCCACTTATAATTGCTTTTCTCGAATTAATATGACGATCATATCCGAAAATAAAACTTAACAAATGCAATTAATAGAAATGAACTTTATATATTTTGCCCTTCAATATAAATGTTTTAGAAGATATTGTTTTTCACATTTCAATTAAGACATGTTACATAAGATATAAAAACGCTTTGCATTGATCATATAACAAGTAAATTATTAAATTATTTGTAGCAATTTTATTACGTGCAAAAACTAGATAAATGCCAAAATGGCGATTGTAATAATCATTCGAAACATATGAAACATCAAAATATTTATTCCGGCAAATAATTACATACTGGAAATGGTAGACATACGTGGTAGATAATACGGTGTGATAATGTTCACAAAAACATTTGAGTTCTCTACAAAAGGCACCCAATACAGTATATTTAGCAAGTAATAAAATACATCGGTGTTAGACACAGTACAATACTGAAATAATCGTGTGTTATTAAATGTAATATATACATGTCATTTATAATGGAAATACTTAATCTAGAGAGACTAAAATGTTCTACTTAAAAAAATATTAATAAATATCTAAGAAAGTGTAATATTAAGTGACTATCGGCATATTTTCTTATAAGGTACTATTTTGTTATTATTGTTACTCCAACATCCCTAATTCAAAAGCAACACCAAACACGCATTCACAGACATGTGGAAAATAGAGATTGTTTACTTTCTTTCGCTTAGTTTTACTTTCGAAGCTCGGGATGCTCAGCCAGGTGCACCGATGTACGTATGGTATGGCATACTAATGTTATAATTTAAATTCAGGTAAACACAATTAATTACGTTTGATTAAAAATCATTATAAATTAAATTTGTAATAAAGTGATTAAATTTGTAATAAAATAGGGTGCATCGGACTGTGCCAAATTCTTTGTAATACTCTATGATCTACATCTACACTTCTAAATACTTGCGACTTTTGTCCTTAAAACAAGATATGAAATAAACAGTTTGGTCATTATCCATAAGGTACTTACAGTACCTTGACAGACCTTGGCAATAAAGATGGCTAAATAATCGACTTATTTGGAAGCAAATGTAACAATGCAGAATCACATATTGGCAAACAGCTATTATTTCACTCATATGTATTCTAATTAGTGTTAAAGACTGTTTAAAGATTTATGAAATTGATCTTAATTTTCCCATTCTTCAAATATTATCTTTTAAAATTGCTTAATTGCAAATTTTACAGTTTTTTAACAGTAATATTAATATATAATTATTATATCTACAATAAATATTTTCGATTAGCTGTTAAGTAAGAAGATATGAGCGATTCTGCATAGTCGAAATAATTGATTTATAAAAGAAAATAGAACATATAGTGTGGATTGTCTTAAGGCAAGCTTACCATTTTAATTGATCCTAAGCTGTTCCAAAACATTTATCCACACATGTATATAAAAATTTTATTTCTTAAACATAATATTTCACAAAAATAAATTTGCCTTTCGAGTACAGGCCAG
>NW_017305661.1:638360-638813 GCF_001594115.1 Trachymyrmex septentrionalis
ATATATAATCTGGAAATAATATATAAACTATCGGTTATATTATTTGCGGCTACATTGTATAAACCTTTGATATTACATTATATTACAAATTGGTATGTATGTGTGCGCATTGATTTGACATTCCTGAATATATAATCAACTTATTAGATGCATCTCCTCGAGAGATAACATCGATATAATATGGATCTATTAATATATAATATAATATAATATAATAATATATTATATTATATAATAATATGGAACTATTAAGGAAAATATATTTTTTCTTCAATTTCTGTATGCATTGTGTTTTTAAGGTGATCATATATTTTCCTTAATATAATATAAAGATAAGCGCGAACACAATGTGGAATTGAAATATTACTATTTATTAACTATAATATAAATAAATGTATAAAACTCTCTTCTTTCTCTCTCTCTCTTTCTCTCTCATTTTCTCTCTCTCTCTCT